>NC_081411.1:494875326-494927826 GCF_030272615.1 Cryptomeria japonica
TTCCTCATTAAAATATTGTGTTATGGTGTGTCTTTCATGTTGTGGTTGTTATTCTTATTTACTGCATTAATTCTGGTTTACCGGTACACAGTTTTGAATTTCTTTTCATGTTATAATTCAAGAAAATTCACTTACCGGTCAGATACTGATTCACCCCCCCTCTCAGTATCTTTGGGAATCCTAACAATTGGTATCAGAGCTTGGTCCTCTATTTTCAAAAGCCTAACAACTTGAGGAAGATCTTGACACCGGTAGAGATGGAAACCTTGAGAAAGCAATTGGAAACAACTCTTTCAGACTATGATGTAGAAAAAGTAAAGAATATCAAACTTGAAGATGTTTTGAAGGCTGCACATGATATTATTCAAGGACTTCAAGAAAATCTCACTACTGCAAGGAATAAGAGAAGAGAACTTTGTGAAAAGATGTAGAATAATGATGATGAAAAAGAAACTCTTAATGATCTGGTAAACAAGCTGAGACAAGAAAACAATACAATGAAGAATGAGATGCAAGATATGACTATGAGATTTTGTAAAGAAACTGAAAAATCAGAAGAAGAATGAAGAGGACTTGGTTAGAAGACTGAATGATGCTGGAAATGAAAACACAAGACCTAGTCATGAAAATGATATGTTGAAGACAAACTTGATGCATACACAAAATGACACAAATGAACTCATGAGATAGAAAGGAATATTGGAGAGTGAACTGGCTGCTGCAAATCAACACAAGGAGAAATTCAAGAAAAGTTCAGAAGAACTTGTTGACATGCTGAAAAATCAAAAACCTAATGGTGATACAAATGGCCTTGGCTTTGAAGTTGGTGAAAGCTCCGGTACTGCAAACAATCATGATCACATCAAACCGGTAAGACAACCTAATGCTTACAAATTTAATGGGAAATGCTTTAACTGTAACAAGTATGGTCATAGAGAAAATCAGTGTAGATCTAGAAATTATCAGAACACTAATGCACCCACCGATCAATGTTCTAAATGCAACAAAGTTGGTCATAATTCAGAAAATTGCAGAATGAATGTAAGATGTTATTTTTGTGGAAGATTTGGACATCTATCTAATCAATGCAGAACACATACCGACATAGGATATGGGAAAGCTATTCAGAAAAACAATGTGACTTGTTATGCTTGTAACAAGATTGGACATATTGCAAAATTTTGTAGAAGCAAGACATCATCGACAAATAACAAAGGACCCAACCTGAAAGGTAAAGAAAAAGTTGAAGAGGTGAAGAAAGAATTCTCATCTAATGGATCAGAAAGTCAGATCATAATGTTGATGGGAATACTCCTCCACCGATAGAACAGAGTAACACTCCACTGGTAGGAGACTCTTCATCTAACTGAAGAAAAATCCTTTAGGGGTTTAGCAACAAATTGAAAAACATGCTAATATACCCTTGGTTGATGGTGAGAAGTTGGATTACTTCTTTACGGACATATGAGTTAAGTTGTGACTTAATTGACAAGCATTAAATGTGGTAGTTGGAGAAAATAACATTATAAAGTAAGTGTTTTGGCTCTTTTTTCATTCACCGAACATTCAAATCTCCCGAGTGTGCGAAAATTCTGAGCAAGGGCATTCATAGCGAGAAGGAAGCAAATCATTCAAGCACTCATCCTAAAGGCAGATTAAGGTATTTATAACCATGGCATCCTCCTCTGTTCCTAAATTCATTGCAAACCCTATTATTGTAGAAGAATTTAAACACCCTAGACCCGTGTTTAAGATCATTACCAACATTGCAAAGAAAGATGATACCCTAGGGGCATTCTCTCAAATTCCTAAAGGAGTAGTATATGCTGAAGACCCTAGAATGTACATACATTATCACATAGAAGAACTACGAGATGAAGAAATCAAGAATATGTTTCAGACTGTTTTATGTGATGAATCTAGAAACATCAAACTAGAACATAAGATAGTGGAAACCCTAGGTTTTACTAAAATCCTTAGCATCCCAGATTTTCCCAAGGATGTTATAAGGATTGTGCTAAGAAGAGTGCATGGAGAATTCTTTTGGTTAGATTCAATTCATAAGATCATGAAAGAGGCAGTTAGGGCAATGCCATGCTTACCCTCCACTGGTAGCAGACCTTACAAAACTAAGAAGATCTCTAATGACACTGTAAAGACCCTAACCGGTGCAACTTTCGACAAGAGATCACTTAGAGTCAATGATGTTAAAGATGTAAATGTCAAATTCATTAGCATGGTACTTGGATACAAAGCTACTCATACAAATAGACTAAACTCAGTCTCTAGCTTATGTATTAAAAGTGCTTATGACTTAGTGAACAACAATGCTAAGATTGACATCTGCGAATGGCTGAAAGATAAACTAATAGAAAACCTAAAGAAAATCAAAGGTGACAAGAAGGGAACTTTCAGATGTGGCAACCTACTTGTAAGCTTAATGTTTTATATCACCAAGGAAGTACCCGGTACTGGCAGAAAAGACTTTGGATTTGATATACCGGTAGGAAAACAACTACTGAACCTACTGAACAACATGGGAGAAAACAAAGATAAGAACATTAATGAATATTTCCAAGCATTTAAGGCAAAGATGAAATCTAGAACAAGACTGTCCCAAGCAATTGTTGACAAATAAAAGGATGACACATGCTTTGTGGTAAATAAAGATGAAATTTGGATGGAAGCAGTTGTCCCAAGAACTATTTGGGTAACCGAAATCGGATATGAAGCTGATGAGAACATAATTGAGACATATGCAAAAGCTCTACTTGAGGCACCAAGAAAATCGGATGAGAAATTCTTTGGCAATGCTGAAACAATTGAGAGTGGTATTCAATCACAGAAAAGAATTAAGAAAACTAAACAAATAGTGAGGAAAGGCACCAGACAAGCTAACGAAATTAAGGAAGATGTATTGAAGCAAATTGGTATTAAGGAAAGTGAGTTGGAAGGACTTCAACCGGAAGCTCACCTTTCACCGGTTGCAACTTCTTCTGAAAGTGATATACCGACCGAATTCAAAAGGGTAGTAAGGAAAAGAAAACCCTCACCGGCACCCTCACCTACACCCAGAAGGACAAGACAAAAGCAATAGGCAGTTAGGCCTCTAGTTAAGGAGTTAACTCCAAAGAAGAAGAAGGTAAAACAAGATATTGCTCCATTGGACAAACGTCTAAGTGAAATAACTGAGGATGAAAATTTGAAAAATATTAGCAAGCTGTATAATACACTTTCTACTGATGATTAAAAAAGTGTAGAGAATAGTGTAATCTTACACTTGGACATATACAAGAAAATTTTGATGGAGATTGTTGATGGTATACCCACTGATTTATACAGAAGACTAGAAGCTAGAAGGGTAGCTATTGTTGAGCTAGACAAAAAGATAAAAATAGAAGAATTACTTGCAGTTCACCCAGTGAACTCCACTGAAGAGATAGATCAATTAATCAGTGAAGCCAACTGGACAGTATTTTCAACTGGTCATCAACATGTTGAACATATGGCAGGAAGAGTAAATGAAATTTCAGAAGAGACTACGGATCAATGGGATATATTCTTTATTACAAAAGAGGAACAAGAAGAACTTAAAAGACCTAAGACTATCAGAGTCTATCAAAAGGATAGGGATAAGGGGAAAGGTAAGGAAGGTGGACCTCCGAGCCTTAAAATAATTGATAACTTATCTCCACCTCTTTCTGATACTCCACCGGTAGAAACCGTTGACACACAATCGACAACAGAGAGTATGGAGACTCCTCATGAGGATACAAATCCTAAGTCTAAAATATTGTACACTATGAACATAAATAGCCAAGAGGTAAATATTGTGGTCGATAAGGAATCAACTGAAAAGATAGATGTGGCAACAAAGCCACCGACAAAAAATGTTGGAATTGATAACATTGGAATTGGGGAACAACAACAAACTGAAGAATCAAATGATCCCCCAAACACTAGAAAGACAGAGACCACAGATTTGCATACTGCTGCATCTACTAAGCCACCGACAACTATAGAAACTGAAAAACCAACTAAGTCACTAGCAGTAGACAGTGCAGAGGTGAATACAAAGAAATCGACAGTGGATAGCACTAGTAAAGCATCAGAAACACCGATAGATAACACTGAGAAACAATCAGAAAAACCGGCAGACGAGAGCACAGTGAAACAGATAGAGACAAAAGCAGAGAAATAGTTAGAGTCACAGGTTCAAACCGAGACAGTGCCACCGGTAACACCTGAAAAGCCTAAACCTTTGGTAGTGGAAATGAAAACTCAAACAAATCCTCCTAAGAAAGAGGAAAGAAAAGTTATTACTACAACCGATAGCATGGAGATTGTGAAAACAGTTGGGCATACATCTGGTACTTCAATGACATAATTCAGACCAACGAATGTGACAGAGGTACTCTTAGACTCAATAAAGAAAATAACAGAGTGTAATGCACAAGATTACAAAGCTATAGATGACACATTACCAATTTTGAAAATGATAGCTCCAAAGTGTAACATAGATAATAAAGATCCTTTGAGCCAATTAGACACATTGTCTAAATATATAACAAACAATCTAATTACACTAGACCCGATAAATGAAGACACATTCAAAGAGAGAATGGATAAGGAGACAGAAAAATTCTTTGAGGAAATAGTGAAGAAAAATGAGGAACAAATGGAAACCTTATTACCGGCACTAGGAGAAACAATTTTGGATTTCAAGAAATTGTACAGAGATACCTGTAAAACTGATATTTTGATAGAGGACATAGATTCGAAGATCAGCAAAGCACAAGAAGAAATTAACAATATTGCTGACAATTTAATAGGAACATTAGAGCCATTTTTGGAAATTGAAAAGAACATTGCAAATCTTGAGGAGAAAATTGAGAAGTTAGAAAAAGATAAAGAAAAGATGAAGGTTAAGGAAAAGGATTTAAAATGCAAACTAGGTCCTAAACTAGATTACCTCATTTCTTTGAGAAAAGAAATTTCTGAGGCTTTGGTTCCAAGTCTTAAGACACCGGAAGAGAAAATGCACATACTCACCAGCACAGTTCAGAGAACACAAGCGGCATTAAAGGACAACAAAAGGTTCAATGACAGTCAAAATTTTGCATTGGCAGACATCTATCGGATTGTAACCCACTGGTTACAAAGATCTAGGCTGGAACCACACTCCACTAATAGTGAATGACAACCTTTGTCATTGATGTCAAAGGAGGAGTAGTGGAGATGAGAAAAATGATTGAAGAAAGACATCATCAGCTCAGGGGGAGCACATAGTTTTGGTAAGACAATTTTGGCAAATTCTTTTTGGACACTTTTTGGATTTTTCTCATGAGTGTTGCCATCAATGCCAAAGGGGGAGATTGTTGGCAAATGCACACTCCAATGAGAAATTGTAGGTGATTGAAGGTATTGTCATTGATGGCAACCTTAAAATCATATGACACTGGCAGGCACCGACACTGATAGACTCTACACCGGTATACAGTTCACCAGCATCGAAAAGAAAGATTACCGACACCATGACTGACAAGAATTTTGTATAAATGTATTTTGTATTTAATTGTAAAAACTTTTGTAAGCCGACGTGGTAGATTGTAATATGACTCATATAAGTATGAGATCATTGTAGATCATTTAGGATGTGACATAGATGGAAGGATTAATGCAGACCTAATATGCGAATTGTAAGGCAGATATTGGATAAGGATTTATGTATATTGCAGAGCTTAAATCGGTACTGAATCTGGCATAGTAGATGCTGATCTAAAGTAGTACAAGACATTGGATTTGTATAATCCACTTTTGTAAGTCAGTGAGACTTCTTTTGTAACTGAGCAGTGAGCTCTAGGCACTTGGCCTTCCTGCATGTGTAGGCCCCTATTGTAAATAGTAATATTCCCTTATTGGCCAGTAAGAGAATATTGTGGGTAACAAATCCCACTGAGGTTTTTCCCACACCAGGTTTCCTCATTAAAATATTGTGTTATGGTGTGTCTTTCATGTTGTGGTTGTTATTCTTATTTACTGCATTAATTCTGGTTTAGCGGTACATAGTTTTGAATTGCTTTTCATGTTATAATTCAAGAAAATTCACTTACCGGTCAGATACTAATTCACCCCCCCCTCTTAGTATCTTTGGGAATCCTAACAACATATATATGTATGTGTATATTTATATATGTAAATATGTATATATATACATGTATGTATGTATACATACATATACATACATACATACATATACATACATACATACATGTATATATATATACATATTTACATATATAAATATACACATACATATATATGTTGTTAGGATTCCCAAAGATACTGAGAGGGGGGGTGAATCAGTATCTGACCGGTAAGTGAATTTTCTTGAATTATAACATGAAAAGTAATTCAAAAATATGTACCGGTAAACCATAATTAATGCAGTATATATATATATATATATATGTATATATATATATATACATATATATATATATATATATATATATATGTATCGGTAAACCATAATTAATGCAGTATATATATATAGACACATATATAGATATACATATATATACATACATATAGACACACATATAGATATACATATATATACATATACATATATATGTATATATGTATATATATACATATGTATGTATATATATATACATATACATATGTATGTATATATGTATATATATATACATATGTATGTATATATACATATATATACATACATATACATATACATATATACATATATATACATATATGTATAAATATGTATATATAGGTATAAATATGTATATATGTATATATATATATAAATATGTATATATGTATATATATATATAAATATGTATATATATGTATATATGTATATGTATATATATGTATATATATGTATATATGTACATATATATCTATATATATATGTAGAGGAGGGTGAATCAATGATTTAAACACTTCTTTCCTAATCAGGGATATACTGGTACAATATAAAACAAACAAAGTGCTGACCGGTAAACCAAAAAATACAAACAATGTGTGTGAAAGGATTTGTTCAAAAATAAATATAACACATACATAAGAATGCATCACATAACACTAGATATACAAGGAAAACCCAGTGTGGGAAAAATCTTGGTGAGAATAGCTACTGGAGATCTTCTATTCCAATCCAGACTCACAATGAAAATGATCGGATTACAATTTTAGGGCACCAACCCAATGAGCACTAACCCCTAATTTATGAGCATCGACTCAAAGGAGCACCAACCCCTGATCAATTTATAGGCTACAACCTAAAGGAGCTACAACCCCTGCACTAAGAACCTACTTAGTGAAGACAATATGAAGATTCATATACACAAATAAATTCCCTGTTGCAAATGAGGTTTTGCAACCCTTCAATACTCTGCACTACCGGTTTCAATTTGACCGGTCTGTGAAAACTCCACACACCCTGCAACAATGCCTTTCTGCTAATTCTTACTCTGCTAAAACTTCTCTCCCTCTGACTGTTGTATTCAAATTCACACTTGACCACACTTTGCCAGGTTCTACCTCTGTGTTCTTCACTTACTTTGCCGGTTTGTCCTTTGCATTGGTTTTCTTGCTCTTTCTCACCAGTGCACAAACACTTCAGATTTTTCTTATTTTTCACTCAAATAGACTTTCCCCTCACACTTTCATTCTCTAGCATCATCACATATCAGTCTCAGGTCATCATCTTTAAACTTGAGGCCTCCCGCCAAAAAACTAATTGAAACTTAGGACGGTTAGGGTTTCCCTCCTCCGATCAAATTTGTATCCAATTTGATCTGATCTGCCTTGGATCGCTCACCTGCTTTGAAGGGATAAATCATCACACATTTTTTCATCTGTCCAAAGCATGTTTGCCAAAAGTAGCAAACCTAACCCTGTTTTCTGGCCTTGAAATCTGTCGACACATTTATGATCCAGCTATTTCTTTCTTGAGGTCAATCCGCAATCGTATTTCATGCTTCGAACATAATCCCTCAAATGTTGGATCATTCTCTATCATCCATTCTTTCTTGATCCGCATCAGTCTGTAATCAACCCATGATTTGCGGTTTTATCATTTAATGAGCACCTACTACACAGACAACCATGTCAATGTACATTTCACTGACCTCTCCATGTTTTCCACCTCAGCTCCCCGGGGCATACATCAACATACATTGAACTCACCGACATAGGGTCGGTTCAAACTAGAACATCCAACAAGTCCTTCTACCGGTACAAACCCTTACCGATATGTCTAACACACTGAATAATCACTCTTACCAGCAACACTTCCTCGTGACAATTAATCTTGCCTTCTGGTATGTCTTCATGCCATTTTTTTTGTTCTGCTCACTGGGTGTTGTTGTGATTCATATAACATTCCGCCTCTTCATCACAAATAAACAACCAACCTTTATACCAGTTTATGCCTTACCGGTTATCACTCAAGCATGCCAACACACTGTTGCATCTCACCTCAAACTGATGATATCATCTGTCAACTCAGAACATACTTCTCTTCCACCATTCCTCTCTTCTTTATGCCGGTTCAATCTTCTTCATACCTATTGACACTTAGTATATGATCATACTAACAATACCATGTCAACAACTCCTACTCACTGGTTGACATCAATGATAGCATGTTAACTATTCTCCCATAACGGTTGACATCAATGATAAATCAATGCCAACAATCTCCCCCTTTGGCATTGATGTCAACACTTTCTATACCAGTTTCTCAAGGGAACCTTAGTCTGATACCAATCATACTACTAGATTCCAACCTTATTCTCTCCCTTTAGCAGTTGAATTACAACTCATGCCTTTAACCGGTAGGAGACATTCTCCCCTTGTGTCCATGCTTCATGATTCAAGAGTCATAAGATAATAATAATTGTTGACTCCCCCTAAACCATACATCTCCCTACAAATTTAAGTGCTACCTGATGGTGGGACAACTCCCAACTTTTGTCTCAAGTACTCAAATGTGCCCAAAGGAAGTGGCTTGGTAAATATGTCAGCAATTTGCTCATCGGTTGGAACATACTCTACTATGACCTCCTTGTCTGCAACCTTCTCCCTCAAGAAGTGATACTTGATTGCAATGTGTTTTGTTCTTGAGTGCATTACTGGATTCTTGGAGATGTTGATTGCACTTGAGTTATCACATCAGATTGGAATAGGTTCCAGTATGTATGTCCTTCAGTGTCTGCTTCATCCAGAATACCTGTGAACAACATGTAGTAGCTACTATATACCCGACCTCAACAGTAGATAATGACACCGAATCTTGCTTCTTGCTGTGCCATGATACTAACCGGTCTCCTAAGTAGAATGAACCTCCACTTGTACTCTTCGGGTCATCAATACATCCTGCCCAATCTGCATCAGTATAAGCCTGCAAAGTGAAGTCTCCTTTCTTTGGATACCACAGACCATAACTGATTGTTCCTTGTAGGTACCTAAAGATTCCCCTGATTGCATTTAAGTGAGATTGTTTAGGAGCAGCTTGGAATCTTGCAACCATGCAAACTGCTTGTACTATATATGGTCTAGATGCCGTTAGATATAATAGACTACCAATCATAGACCTATATAGTATTTTCTCTACTTCTGGTGACTCATCTAGTTTTCTCAATTTACAACCGATAACCATGGGAGTACTTACCGGTTTGCTATCCTCCATTTGAAACTTTTTCAACATGTCTTTAACATACTTGGTTTGTGACATGAAAATTCCTTTCTCCTACTATGAGATCCACAAACCAAGAAAATAGGACAACTTACCCAGCATGGACATCTCAAATTTTGTCTTCATCTGATCTGCAAATTCTTTGCACATGATGTCCTTGTCTCCACCAAAGATAATGTCATCCACATATACAACAACTATAATCATATGATCTCCATCTGCCTTGATATACAAGTTGCTATTTGCGTTCCCTTTTCAAAATCCTTGCTTTTTCAAGTATTTGTCTAATCATGAATACCATGCTCTGGGGGCCTGGTTCAAACCATACAAGGATTTCTTCAACTGGCATACAAAACTCTCATCATCACATAATAGATATCCTTTTGGTTGTTCCATATACACCTCTTCTTCAAGATTATCATTCAAAAATGTAGATTTGACATCCATTTGGTAAACCTTGTATCCTTTATAGGCGGAGAAAGCTAAAAACATTCTTATTGCCTCTAACCTAGCAACTCATGGAAAGGTTTCTTCGAAGTCAATGCCTTCCACTTAAGCATACCCTTTGCAAACTAACCTTGCTTTATGCTGGATTATCTTGCCTTCTTCATTCATCTTTTTCCGGTAGACCCACTTGGTACCTATGAAATTCTTGTCTATAGGTCTAGGAACAAGTTCCCAAGTTTTTTTTTTCTCAATTTGTTTTAGCTCTTCATCCATGGCATGTACCCAATTTTCACTTTTGCTAGCTTCATCAAAAGTTTTGGGCTCAAGTTCTGTCATGAAGCAGAAATTTACCCGCTCATTATTCTGGGCTAGTCTCCTTCTGGTCTGTACACCTTCATTTTTATCTCTCATGATCTATTCTTCCAGATGGTTCTTCTACACATATCGGTTGGGGTTCTTGCTTAGTGCTTCTTCTATTGGTCCATTGTCACATTGTTCTTTATACTCAACATCTGAATCATCAATGTAGGGTGCCAGTACAGTTTTTCCCTTATGTAGATCTTCATCTATTCTCACATTTATACTCTCAACCATTTTTCTTAATCTCTTGTTGTAGCATTTCTAGGCTTTACTATTGGTTGAGTAACCCAAGAAGATTACTTCATCACCCCAGGAATCAAAACTTCCTAATCCATCAACACCTCTCTTGATGAAACACTTACTTCCAAACACTCTAAAATGCTTGAGTGACGGTTTCCGGTCATACCATAACTCATAAGAAGTCATTCTATTGTTCACTCTTAATTGTACCCAGTTTAATGTGTAGACAACAATATGAACTACTTCCTTCTAGTAAGTATCCGGTATGTTGGGCTCATTCAACATTGTTCTAGCCATCTCCTTCACTGTCCCATTCTTCCTCTCTGCCACACCATTTTGTTGTGGTGTTCTTGCTGTTGAATACTATCTTTGGATTCCATGTCTCTCACAGTAGTCAATAAACTCATTGGAAGAATATTCTCCACCCTGGTCTGATCTTAAGCACTTTAACCGTCATCCACTATCATTTTCAACCATTCTTCTGAAAAATCTTGAATCTTTCAAATGCCTATGATTTGTCATGTAGAAATGTCACCCAAGTCATCCTTGAGTAGTCATCAATGAATAGCATGAAGTATCTCTCACCAGCCAGAGCCCTTGTCCTTGTTGGTCCACACAAATCTGTATGTACTAATTCCAGAGGTCTTGAGGTATTGTACTCTCTTGTTTTTCAACTCACTTTGATTTGCTTGCCTCTGATGCATTCATCACAAAAAGTACTTGCTGGTTTAGTTATTTGTGGAATATTTCTTACATATCGGTTTTTGCTTATCTTCACCAGATTATCAAAGTTCACATGGCTTAATCTCTAGTGCCCAACTAGCTTTCATCAACCTGTCCCATCATGCATTGGGACTCATAGAATTCATTCAGATTGTAGACATTACTGTCTATCCTCTTTCCTTCTGCCACAACCTGAACGATACTCTGCTTACTTATCTGACAACCAATAGAGTCAAATGTGAACTTGTACCCTTTGTCTAACATCTAACTTACACTCAGCAGATTATGCTTTAGTCCTTCCACATAGTACACATCATGAGCCTTGAGATTTCCATCAATATTCAATGTACCATGACCCTTAATATTGATAGAGGAGTTGTCACTAAACCAGACAAAACCACCATTCTAATCATCAAGCTTGATAAACTTTTTCTTGTCTCCTATCATGTGATTTGAGCAGCCACTATCTACTACCCATAGATTCCTCCTTTCTGCATGTAGAGTAGTCTGGACAATCAAGCTTAACTCTGTCTTGTTCTTCTCCTTCTCTATCCAAACTTGTTTCTCTTCTTTCTTCTCCTCTTTTTTCATCTTGTGTGTCGGTTTTGTCTCTATCTTCTGATCCCGTACTGTTTTCTTTTTCTCACCAGTTCTCAGCTTACAATGCCTTGCTACAGAACCAAAATTTTGACACATAAAATTTCACATTAGCATTGAAAGATGTATTCAAAGCATTCTTGTAGGACATCTGCACATTTCTCCTACACTCATAACTCTTATGACCAAACTCATTGCAATTATAACATGTGACATTTGTATTTTGTAAAGGAGAAAATGAGTTTCTACTCTCAAAACTGGGGGTTACATTCATCTTCCTACATTCTTCCATTCTATGACCAAACTTGTTACACCGGTGACAATAACCATAGAATTCAGATACATACCAGTTTTGTGTCCTAGGAGTAGCATGATTCTGTCTTATCGGATATCTGATCCTCACTTGATGAACTCTAGTGAAACTTTGGTCATGAACCTTCCTCGTTCCTTTATTTCTAGCATACCAGTTTGTATGTTGAACTGCGACAACATTTTGTCTTACTGGTTGATCCCTTGTAGCAGTAGGATATGACTTCTTTTTCTTAGATTTGCCAATAGTGAATACTTGCTTAACCTTACTCTCACTGGATGTCATGAACTGTATCTCTTTTTCGGTTGAGTCCTTGCTTCCAGAACTCTGCCCCTTTTCAAATCCAAGTCCATCGACATCCTTTGAAGACTTTTTCTTGCTCAACATTTTATCTAAGCCCTCTGTGCTTCTTTTATACTTGCTTCTCATTACCAGTTCATTCTTGCTCTTCTCTAATTCCTTTTGGAGTTTAACAATTTGTTCTTCCAGGTTCTGATGCTCCTTCTCCTTTTCAGTCAAGCTAGTACTAGTAACTTCCCATATCCTCTTGGCGTCTTCCAATTGAAGTTTTAGATCTGTAATTGTTTTCTTGGATTCTTCAAGAGATTGCTCCAAAATCTCCTATTCTTCAGCTGTAGCCTTTTTCACCTTCTTCAGATCTCTTTTTGTTTTCTTCAACTCTTTCAAGGCACTTATGAGCTCTGCTTCAAGATCTACTTCTCCTTCTTTTGGTACTGGGACCTCTTGGGCCATAAAAATATTTTCTTTGACTTCATCTTCACTACAATAGTCATTTGAGGCACTCTCCTCATCTATGGTATCTTTTTCATGTGTGTAAAGGCTTCTTTGCTTCCGGTTGCCTCTTCTACCATGCTAGTAGAAATTCTTCTTCTTGTCTTTACTGATTGATCCACTACCACTTGATTGATCATCTTCATCCTTATCACCATAGGGACATTTGGTAGCAAAATGTCCAATATTTCCACAATTGAAACATTTCAAGGGCAACTTGCCTTTGTATTTTCCGAAACCCCTCTTGAGTCTTCTGACAAAGTTTGCCATGATATGTATCAGGTGTGTGAAGTAGGATACCTGCACCTGCAGCTGCAACACAAACACTCATTATATCATTACAAGCATTGTTAGAAAATTAAAATCAAACAAAAGATAAACCATGACAAAGCGACCTATCGCCTCCTAAGAGATGCCAAGATGAATTTGCTCTCAGAGCTAGATGAGCAATCCCAGTGACTTGAATAGACCTAGATGGAGGATTTAAAAGGATATGATATGCAAGCTAGATGAGTGTATGATTATGCTATATTGATCCAAGAGGCTAATTAAGATAATGATATGCATGATTAATCTAAATGAGAGATTGATTATGCTATAATATGATCAAATTAAGCTAGAGCTAAGGTGAAAAACATGATAACAATGCTAAACTAGAATGCTAGAATAGATGTACCTATAATAATAATGCATAAGATGAAAATGAGATGGGATCCTTTGTGCTCCAAAATGGGGGATATTTATAGGATTTCCAAGGCTAGGGGTGAGGTGGCAGGAATCAGCAGTCAAGATTGAGTCTGAAGATATCAAGGGTCAAATTGGAGGAGGTTGGAGAAGAGGTTTGAGGGAAGGACGCTTGTCATCTCTGTGGTGACAAGTGTTAAGGAGCCTTTCTCAAAAGAGGGAAAGTGTCCAAGGGAGGAGACATGTGGCATAAGTGCCATGTGTATCAAAGGGAGAATATCCACACCATAGGAGGTTAGGATGTGTAAGATAGGATAGGGTTAGTTAAACACATGATTAGGTAGAATGGGTTAGGTTAGGGGATGGTTAGGTTAGGTGGTTAGAATTTAGGAGCCATGTGGGTGATTTGAATTTTAAAATTCAAATAATAGGAAAAGGCTAATTAACTTTCAACAACTCATAAATTGATTTGTTTTAATTAATTAGGGGATTAGAAGGAATTAATTAAATGGGGGGAGGATTAATTAATTAATCAAAGGGGACTATTGAAATGAACCTATTAAATAAATCCTTAGATTTATTAATAAGTAGGTGAATGGGGAATTTAATCAAATTGCTAATGAATTCAATTAAATTGGGAAGGGGGATTAATTAAATAATTGTTTATTTAATTAATTATCTTCAGACCATTTTAGGTGTATACATTTTGCCCCTCTTTGAAGCAAGGTGTGATGATAAGTTGATTCAAAGAATAATCTCATTTTGATGATGTTGATGTGATATTGGTTCAATAGGATTCCCAAGACATTGATTGATAAATTTTGGTATGATGATGCCCCATTGGGAGATCAATTGAGATAATTGACCTTTGGAGTACTGGGATCTTTGCGAAATTGATTTTCCGATTAGAAATGACTTCATTTATGCAATGTTGATTTGTGAAAGTGTGAGTTATTTGATCACTGAGATGTGGTTCGCGATGTGATGATTGATAGAGTGTGATTGAGTTGATAAGATTGATTAGATTGATGAGATCGAGATCGAGTCTGGTTTGAGGAATGACACCTCTTGTATAAGATAAAGATGATCAAAGCGTCTGGTTTCAGGAATGATATATCTTGTATAAGAATTGATCAAAACAACTGGTTCCAGGAAAGATACATCATGTATAAGACGTGGTAGAATGGATCAGATGAGGTCAATTGATAGAATTGATAAGATTGATTAGATAAAGAGCTGACATTTTGTTGGTATCATGTTGCAGGAAAGGTCAGATATGCTGATGTTGGCATATTTGAGGGAGTAGAATAAGATTCACTTTGGGTCGATAATATTTGGAGAGAGATGAGTCATCATCCTGATTGTGTATACACCAATGATGATACATTGATGATTCCCGCGATAGATTTGGCCGTGGATAAGATGAGATTTTGAGATCCTATGCAAGAATGAAATGCAAGATAAATGCAAATGAAAAATGTAAATGAAATGCAATGTTGCGATCAGACCAGTCATTGGGTTATTGCTTTGTGTCATCATTGAGCTTTATAAAATGTGGGAAGTGAGTGCAAACATCGATGGTATAATTGAACCATGATGACCTGAGCACTACTTTCCTGGATTTTGATATTGCAAGTTAGCACTAGCATCGAGGTATAATTAAACCAAGATGACCTAAGTGTTGCTTGTGTAAAACATGCAATATTAACCATTTCTATATGGAAATCAGAAATGTCTTCGATGATACTTCGATGACCATGTCATGAGACAAATTTGTACATATTAATGATTAATTTACATATAGTAGACAAGAAAAATACCATGTTCCTTCCTTGTTCCTCTAGTCAGAGACATCTTGGAGTCACTCAGAAATCATGGTAGTGAAAATCAAGATATAAAAGTTGAACAATCATTGATTAAAGTGCAAAAATCATTAGGCAAAAGATATCATTGCTTGACAAGAGTTGCCTAACTATTAGTCTACCTGTTTGATGAAGCTCAAAATGATCAAAATTTTTGCCCCCATCTAGGTGCAGGATTTTGCCCCAAGCCTAGAAACAAATTTATTATGATATACCCGATGATCCAAACCATGGTGAGAAACTAGTTACGATGCCTGCATATGTACAAAGGCTTATTATGAATATGAACAGCGTTGATGGAAAATGAAATGCAAGTGAAAGGATGCATGAACTAATAGATGGAAGAGCTAGCTAACATATAGCACCTGTTTGCTAGGTTTCACCATCTGTTTTTATTACAATTTTTCTCATATTTGATTTTTTTTTCATTGTTCATTGTTTTTTGCTGTTTTTGAATTTTTCTGCTTTTTTATTGTTTTTGAAATTTTCTTCTTTTCCACATTTTTTTTTGGATTTTTATACCTTTTCACTGTTTTTGATTTTTCTGCTTTTTCAAACAAAAAATTCTTTAGATGCATGCTATTGATGGGTTTCTCGAGCTGATCCCTGTCTTGTGTTGATAGTTGATATGCTCCTGACCCAAATACTGTTGTGACCACAAACAAACCCAACCAGTTTGGTTCAAACTTCCCTATCTTTTCTTGAGATGCCTGGTTGCATGGATTTTCCTTTAGTACTAGTTCTCCGATATGAAATGCTCTTGGTTTGCCCTTGTGATTATAATTACAACACATTATTTGCTGATACACCTTTAAATAATCAAAGGCATTTTATCTTCGTTCATGGATGAATTGTAACTCTTGCAGTCTAGATACTCGTTGTTCTTCATCTGGGATAAGACCTTTTAATGATACTCGTAGAGAAGGTATCTCTAATTCTATTGACAAAATTGCTATTGATCCATAGATAAGAGAGAAAGGTGTGATGCTTGTTGGTGTGCAGATACTAGTATGGTAGGCCCATAGAGCAGGGTTCAATTGAATATGCCAATCTCTACTAACATAATTCACTATCTTTTTGAGGATTTTTCAGAATAGTTTTGTTTGATGCTTCTGCTTGCCCATTTCCTTGTTGATAGTAGGGTGTGGAGAATCTGTGTTGGATCTTGAATTTCTCACATAGCTCTTGTACATCCTAATTCTTGAATGGTCGCCCATTATTAGTGATAATGGTCATAGGTATGTCATAGTGACATATGATGTAGTTCCAGATAAATGCAACAATTTGTTTTCCTGTGATATTTGTGAGAGGTACTGCCTCAATCCATTTTATGATATATTTTGTAGCTACAAGGATGAATTTGTGACCATTGGATGAAGGAGGATGCATCTTTCCTACTAGATCAAGACCCCATTGGCAGAATGGCCAAGATGTTGCCAAAGCATGAAGTTCTTGTGCTAGTGCATGAATTAAATTTCCATGGATCTGACATTGTTTGCATGTTTTAGCTATCTGAAAAGAATCTCATTCCATAGTTGGCCAATAATAGCCCAAGCGTATGAGTTTTTTCGAAAGGGTAAGACCACTTGAATGAGTGCCACAAATGTCATTATGGACTTCATTTAAGACCTTCTCATATTCTTCTTGTTCGAGACATCTTTAGAGAGTACCGTCCAGACCTCATTTAAAAAGGGTATCTGTGACAAGAGTATAATGGGAGGATTGGTGAATAAAGTTTCTCTTTTGGTTCTTTGACAAGTCAGGAGGGAGGATATTATCTTTCAGGTATGTATAAGTTTGGCCATAGCGGGAGGAATCTTGCCCAACAAGGTGATAGATAGTTTGGGAATCCAGACAATTATGAGCAGCGTAAAACAACTCTTTCACTAGGAATTCGTAATGCTCTTGATTTTACTATGTCTAAAGTAGAGAAGCAAGTGTTGCCATGGTGTCTGCTGCTTTGTTGGCATTCCTCGGAATCTGCTCAAAAGTTATTTCAACAAAGTATGTCTTGACATAATCAACCATCTTCTTATAAGGCATTAGATTTTTATTCTTTGTTTGATAATCATCATTAATTTGATTGATGATGAGATGAGAGTCTCCAAAGACTTGAAGTTGTGTAATGTTCCGTTTTATAGCCATTTTTATTCTT
The DNA here is from genome assembly GCF_030272615.1 of Cryptomeria japonica. NCBI lineage: Eukaryota > Viridiplantae > Streptophyta > Pinopsida > Cupressales > Cupressaceae > Cryptomeria > Cryptomeria japonica. The sequence goes on from NC_081411.1 coordinate 494,893,230, forward strand.
GTGACCAAAGTTTCATATTCTGCTATGTTGTTGGTGTATGGAAAGGTTAATTTATATGCCTTTGGGATTGTGTGACCTTGTGGTGTGATGAATAGAATGCCTGCTCCTGATCCATGCTGCATATATGAACCATCAAAGTACAATTGCCATGTCTTTGTGGTGATCATTAGGATATTAGCATTGGGAAATTCAATATGTAAAGGACGATCATCTTGAAGCGGTGCCTCTGCTAGTTGGTCGGCAATGACTTTCCCCTTGATAGATTTTCCGTCCACATATTCAATATCAAACTCGCTTAGGATCATGATCCATTTTGCTAGTCTTTTTGTCAATGTCGCCTTGCTGAGCAAATACTTCAATGGATCAATTTTAGCAATCGACTTGATGGAGTGAGATAGCAAATAGTGTCTTAATTTTTGAGAAGAAAACACTACCTTCAAGCATGCTTTTTCCGTTGGTGAATAGTTGAGCTCATATCCCACTAATGTTCTGCTGATGTAGTAGATGGCTCATTCTTTTCCTTCATTATCCTATTGTGAGAGAAGAACTCCTAATGATACTTCGGTGGTGGATCCATATAGTAACAATGACTTTCCTGGAATTGGTGACATTAGGATGGGTGGTTGCATGAGATAGGCCTTGATCTTATTGAAAGCATCCTCACATTGACGGTCCCACATGAAATTAACATTTTTGTGCAATACATGAGTAAATGGTTGGCATTTATCTACTAGCCGAGCCACAAATATTCTGATTGAATGTAGTATTCCTTAGATTGATCTTAGTTGATTGATATTCTAGGGAGATATCATTTCCATGATTGCTTTTACCTTGGTTGGATCTACTTCGACACCTTGAGCTGAAACAATGTATCCTAATAGCTTGCTTGAAGTAACACCAAAGGCACATTTCTTGGGATTGAGCTGTAGCTTGTATTGTTATAACCGGTCAAAGATCTGTTCCAGTATTCCTATATGTTCTTCTCTGTTGTATGATTTGGCGAATATTTCATCCACATAGTCTTCCATGAATGTATGCATCATGTCATGGAATTTCATTGTCATAGCTCTCTGATATGTAACACCTGCGTTCTTTAGTCCAAAACGCATGATGTTCTAGCAGAAAGTACCCCATGGACATGTGAAAGTTGTCTTTTCTTGATCTTCAGGTGCTAATTTGATCTGGTTGTATCTGGAGAAACCATCCATTAGAGAAAACATGGAGTGTCCAATAGTTAAGTCCACAATGATGTCAATGTTAGGCAAAGGAAAGTCATCCTTTGGACATGCATTATTAAGATATTTGAAGTCTGTGCATACTCTGATACTTTTATCTGGTTTGGAAATACAAACGATGTTTGATACACATTGAGGGTATGATACAGGTTTGATGAATCCTACATCCAGTAAATTTTTTAGTTTTGCTTTGACAAGAAGAGCGATATGAGGATGCATCTTCCTTAATTTTTGTTTAACAAGTTTTGCTCCTGGACTAACATTTAATTGATGCATAATAATATCTGGATCTAAACTTGGCATGTCTACATATGACCAGGCAAAATTGATTTGCCATTGTTTGAAGAAGTTCATATATTGTTGCATTTCTTGCTTTGATAGAGAAGTTGCTAGATGCATAATCTTTGGTTGCTCTGTTGTCCCAATGTTAACTGCCTCTGTTGATTCGATCAATATGGATGACCTTTCTTGATAGTATTCAGGTAAGGTGTCAAATCTCCCATCTTCCAATGCCTCGAGGGGGTTTTAACAGTTAGATGTGTCCTTTCTTTTTACTTTTTCCTGGTCTAATGTTGCCAATAAATGGTTTTCAACATTATACCTGATATTGTTTTCTTTATTTTCATTTTTGCAACTGGGAGACTTTGCACCCACTTGACTGGAAGTTGCGTTGTTGGAATTCCTAGTGGAATTTTTTGTGGGTTCGATTCTATTAAGATATAAGGATATGGCATGGTCATTAGGAATGGTATCAATGGCAGTATGTCTTTCATTTTCCCAGTCAATAAGTTCAGAATGGATTAGAGGTAAGGGGTCCTCAGGTTGAGATGCTTCGAAGGTATTAAGAGCCATGATAGAGATGTCAAAGTTTTTGATAAGTATTTCAATGTCTATAATGATACTCTCATCATAATGATCTCTCACAAGTAGCTCCTGATCATCCTCGATTAAGTCCAAGTCAACTGAATGTGATTCTAATTCAAGTGGGCTAGTTCCTAACGTTTTCCCTACATGTGTATGGACCACATTGATACCTACATCTTCTTCAAAGCAAGTGTCTTCAGCTAATTGCTCAGAATGATAGGAATCCCATTCCCATTCATTTGAATCTGTCTCACTTGAAGCTTGCAATCTGCAAATTTGCTCATATAGCGTTTGATTTGTTTCTTCTATTTTTCTTGCTATACATTTCTTCTCTCATATTCAGCTTCCCCTTGGCTGATATTGAGTTTTGTCAACCTTCTATCAACTATCCTTGATTTGTACTAGCTTCTTGTTTGTGTTGATTAGGATTTAACTCTACGTGGGAGGTGCTGTTAGTTTGTTTTTCCTGTTGACTAGAAGCTTGCTTCTTTTGCCATTTCATGTTTATTTGTGCTTGCTGCTTGGTAGATGTTTCTTCCCTTTCAATTGCAAGTTGTTCTTGTTTGTTTTCATATTCATCTTATTGTTGACTAGAAGATGTGTCCTCTGGTAGAGTAACTTGTCCATACCCTAAGCCTGATTTGTCTGTAGCCTACTGAGTATGAGGTTGGATAGGTTCTGAGATACTTTCTTTTCATTTTCCTATAGGACCTGTTTCAGTGTATCCCATTTTCTGAAGGATATTAAATCCTTTTCCATATTTTTCTGTAGGTATTCTGACATTGTTAATGTTTTGTTGGACTTCCTCATCCTTATATAGCCACTGTAGCACATCTTTGTCTTCTGTTTCCTCTGATAAGATCCCAACACTAACAAATTCTCCATCAAATATTGGAAGATGTTTCATGATTGGTTGTTGTTTAGAGTTTGACAATTTTCCATAGGATTTAGGAGAAAGTGGTGATTGTGATAGTGAATATTCTCCATTTCCTCGATCTCTTAGCTGCATTTATTTTTCCATACTTGACAAAATTGAGGCAAATGATATTTCTTTGGATTGTGTGTTTGAAGACGATGCCTCTCTATTATGAGGAACAATGACCTCCTGAGCTGGTTTTAGATTACTATAGTACTAAAATGGATTTGAATCTGCTGAGATCATGATTTCCTGCCCATTGTATGGAAATTTTAGGGACTGATGATATGTTGATGGAATAGCTTGTATGTCATGTATCCAGGGTCTTCCCAAGAGTATGCTGTATGATAGATCCAAGTCTAGAACTTGGCATGTCGTGTCTTTCTGCAAAGGTCCCACTCTAATGGGTAATATCATAATTACTTTAGAGGAACGCTCTTCTTCATCATATGCTTTGATGGTTATCTTTTTTTGAGAATCAACTACATCTTCAGAATAACCTAGAGCATAGACAAGACTCAATGAGAAAATGTTTACGCCAGATCCCCCATCTATTAGGACATGTTTAGCACACGTCTTATGAACGAGGACTTCAATATGCAAGGGAGTGTTATGTGGATGTTGCAAGGACATGTCATCTTCTTTGGTGAATGATAAGCAGTGAGGGGTGGTGAGGTGTCCCACCATGGTTTTGAATTTATCTATATCAAGATCTTTGGACACTGTTGTATCTACTAATTCTCTTTCAAGAATTTCTTTGTGTGTAGGTGAAAGCTTTAAAAGTTCTAAGATGGATATGTGCGTAGGATTTTTGTATAATTGATCCACTAGACTATATTGTTTTGCAGTGGATGATGTGTTAGTTGTAGGACCCAACAAAAAAATTTGGCTTTGATTCTTGTGATAGCATGAGAAAGTTCTTGATGTCGTTTTTGTTTAGCTACAATCACATTTACCACATTATCATATGCATGAGCATAGTTCACCTTTGCTTTACCTTTACCATTATGTGATGTTGATGATTCACCCTTCTAATAGTTTGGAAGCAGAGTTTTGAAAGCTGTATGAGATTCGTTTGTCATATGTCCATCCATAGTTATTACTCTATTATCAATTAAATCTTGGATGACATGTTTCAACCGCTGACAATTATCCGTGTGATGTCCCTTGTTTTGATGAAAATCATAAAAATGGTTGTCATTCCACCAAGAGGATTTCACTTGAGGTTCAAAGTTCCTTCCTTCTGGCAAAGTAATCAATTTGTTTGCGAGAAGCGTCTTTAATGTGCACCCCAGTGGTTTACCAATGTTTGTAAATTTCCTTCGAAAGAAATTGTTGAATGTTGATTTTTGGTGATTGTTGTTTTGTTGAGTTGCTGCCGAGTGACTAGATAAATTGAAAACCGGTTGCTTTGGTTTTACATTGTTGTTATCCACTATCCCATCGTTGATGATATTTTGATTTCTATTCCAAAATTTAGGCTTATCATTGCTATTGTTGCTAGTATTGTTGTTAGGTGGATTAATTCCTTCTTCGTATAGCTTCAACTCACCCTTCTTTACCATAGTTTCTTCCATTCTGATTCCATTATCAATCATCTTTTCAAAATTTTGATGACATTGCATTTTTAGATGATAGCTCATTTGTCCGTTTAGGTTGTCGATGAATATGTCTATTTTCTTGTATTCTTGTACCGTTCGAGGATATCATGAAGCTAACCATCTCCATCTCTGTAGAAACGTCATGGAATGTTCTCCACTCTTTTGTTTAGTATTACATAGGTCTAGCATTGTGACCTCATGTTGAATGTTGTAAGAGTATTGTGAAACAAACTTATCCACCAATTCTGCGAATGATCTAATTCTAGGTGGAAGTTTGGAGAAACATTCCATAGCTAGTCCACTTAAGCTCTTTGGAAATAATCTCATCAGGTATGTATCCTCATGGGAAACTCCATACTCATTGTACAAAATTATCGTATATGATCTTGGGGATCAATGCTTCCATTATATTTATTGTATCGAGGAGTTTAACAACCTGTAGGAAATGGTATCATGTTTAGATTTCTGTCGAATGGGTATAGACAAGTTTCTTGGAGTGAGTATCTTCTAACAGTTCCTCTTTGCATATCTTGAATCTGTGTTTGTATTTGTTGTGGAAGAGCTGTGATAGGATTATCAACATGATTTATTCTTGTATAACCATGAGTTTGTGTTCTAGTATGATCTTGATCTCTTCTTGTATCATCTCGACTCTTTCTTGTGTCCTCATTAGATTTAGCCTTGAGAATTTCTCCATCATCCCTTTTGGGAACAAAAGTTTCCTCATTAGTTCTTGTGTTATCAGGAATTGATGCATTGTCCCTTTTGTGACCAAAAATCTCCTCATGTCATTCATTATCACGTAAAGGGTCACTTCTCTTTTGTCCTAAATTGCTCATATCAAAATCTTGGGGGAGTATAGCACCAAATTTTGCTAACATAAGAAAGCATTTTTCTTTTTCTCCCTCCAATATTTTCTCCATAAATTTATCGAATTTAGGATCTTGTTTGATTTCTCTAATATGTTGATCAGTTACCTCTTCTTCTTGTATTTCATTTTCATGTTCCATGTTCCTATATTCTTCAGGTATTTCAAATGTTTTGATTTCTGTTTCTGCGATCTTTTGTCTCTGTGCTCTAGTTAAAACGGGCATACACGTATGTTGAGTATTGTGCAAGGATTCAATTGTCTAAGAGGTGTTTCAATAAGTGACCAACTGTCAATGTAGATATGATAGAGTGATATGACACGAAAAGATAATTCAAGTATTTGTAGATTTGTAAGTTTTTCTATCTTCGCTTTGGAGTGCAATGATGATGATTTTGATAAGACCAAGTCCAATAGGAACGATATATCCTATGATATGGGACAAGGTTATCCTGACCAAATGTTGTAGTTTCGTGATAGAGGATGATAGATCCTGATGAGAAACTATGTTTTGAGTGATCAGTTTATCAAAGAAGGTGATGATGCACTTTAAGATGTTAGATCTTGAACTTGTTTAAGATGAATACTTGAAAATATTGGAGTGTCTAGTTCCAGAACCCGATTTGACAGAAGATAACTTGATCAAGCGAACCAAGAAGACAATCTAAGCACAAAATGACAGATATCAGGTGTTTATGCTCACTGTAAATTGACTAAGAAAACATGATAGATCCAAAAAAGACATGCAAGAAGACAACTCTGGAATGACAGAGACAAAAATTCGTATGACGGTTTATATAGTCCTGTATGACAATTTAGACAGATCCATACGATAAACTAAAAATCTCGCATGACAAAGGCCTAAACTTGTACGACACTTCCCACCAAACTAGACGACAACTGATAACAGATAAGCCTCTGCAAATCCGACTCTAATGACAATTCCCTCAGAACTAGATGATAAACTAGCTTTCTTGTACGACAAACTAGAAAGCTTGTACGACTAAGGACAGAGCAAAGACAATTTTTTTTTACTGACAGATTTTGACCAAAAATGTTTGATGTTTTGATTCTATTTTCCAGTTTTAGATGTCTGAGTTTCTATTTCAGGGATGAAAACACATCAAACATGTGATATGATAAGTAACCTCAAGCAAAACATGCTAAATACTAAGGAAGTTGGCTGAGAGAGAAAACCTTTGCTTGCAAACTTAGGTACACACCCAATAGCTAATCAAAATACAACTACTAAGTCTAACACAATAGATTCTCAACATTGTATGATCCGACTCCTCACGCTAATGGGGGCATGATATGGCAAGTGTCTTGGGAGAGTTACTATCTCTCTTGCACAAAGATTATCCCCCTTTTGGAGGTGAATCAAGTGGCTTCTATCTTAGGGTTTGTAGTAAGGATTTCTGTTTGGAATTACCCCTTGCAGTCACGCAAGCGCGATTGAGGCCTATAGCCCAACAAGGTACCAAAACAAGAAGTAGTCACGCAAGCATGATTGAGACCGTGAGGCCCTACTTAATATTTGATATGAGAGATCTCAAAAGTGAAGACTCAAATAATCCCATCCTCTAAGACTTTAATCCCGAGAGGCCTATTTTTTAGAGTGAGTCAAAAAGATTAGGTCTAGTTGTACTCAGTTGGGTCGTTCTCACAGGGTGATTAATTTTCCCACTGTGATAGGCTCGCTAAAGGTATTCAAATCTCAAACATAGAAGTGCTTCAAGGGTTGGGATTTCAGATTGTCCAAATGGACAAGAGCATACTCTCCTATGTTTTAGACAACTTCTCAGTTATAGAAAACAATATGTTCATTAACCATTAGCAAAATAAGTGTGCCTAGAAAACTTAACAATACACAAAGTCTTGTTGATTTTCCTTAGGCAACCTACAAAACAAATACGTTAGTAATCATGTTGTTTTGAGAAATTGAATCTTTGGCAAGCGTAATCTTTGACAATCATCCTGCAAAAACTAGTTAGGCTGCTAGGAAACTCACAAACAAAGGTTAGCATTAGTGATATCAAATTTCAAGCACAAAAATCCTAAAATGCAAATTGTTTTGAAAACACAAAAGGAAAATTTGTATGAGTATTATCACCTGATCGTACGAGTATTCTCACATACCCATACGAGTGCACAAAGAAACTCGTACGGTACTGTAAAGGTACTTGTACGAGATTTTGAAACAGGCCCAACCAGAAACCCATGAGATTGGAGATTTGATGATGAGAGAGGCCAAGAAATTAGATTTCCTACCCCACGGTGGGTGCCAAAATGCCGTGTGTGAAGTATGGTACCTGTAGCTACAACATAAACACTCAATAGATCATTACAAGCATGGTTATACAAACAAAAGATAAACCATGACAAAGCGATCTATCCCCTCCTAAGAGATGTGAGTATGAATTTTCTCTCAGAGCTAGATGAGGAATCCCAGTGACTTGACTACACCTAGATGGAGGATTTAAAAGGATATGATATGCAAGCTAGATGAGTGTATGATTATGCTAGAATATGATCAAATTAAGCTAGATCTAAGATGAAAAACATGATAACAATGCTAAACTAGAATGTTAGAATAGATGTTCCTATAATAATAATGCATAAGATGAAAATAAGGTGAGATCCTTTGTGCTCCAAAATGGGGGATATTTGTAGGATTTCCAAGGCCAGGGTGAGGTGGTAGGAATCAACGGTCAAGATTGAGTCTGAAGATATCAAGGGTCAAATTGGAGGAGGTTGGAGAAGATGTTTGAGGGAAGGACACTTGTCATCTCTGTGGTGACAAGTGTCAAGGAGCCTTGCTCATAAGAGGGCAAGTGTCCAAGGGAGGAGACATGTGGCATAAGTGTCATGTGTCTCAAAGGGAGAATATCCACACCATAAGAGGTTAGGATGTGCAAGATAGGATAAGGTTAGTTAAACCCAGGATTAGGTGGAATGGGTTAGGTTAGGGGATGGTTAGGTTAGGTGGTTAGAAGTTAGGAGCCATGTGGGTAATTTGAATATAAAAAATTCAAATAATAGGAAAAGACTAATTAACTTTCAACAACTCATAAATTGATTTGTTTTAATTAATTAGGGAATTAGAAGGAATGAATTAAATGGGGGGAGGATTAATTAATCAAAAGGGACTATTGAAATGAACCTATTAAATAAATCTTTAGATTTATTAATAAGTATGTGAATGGGGAATTTAATCAAATTGCTAATGAATTCAATTAAATTGGGAAGGGGGATTAATTAAATAATTGCTTATTTAATTAATTATCTTCAGACCATTTTAGGTGTATACAATATCATCAGAATCTTCATCGGTTCCATCTTGAGAAGAATCTTCTTTTCCTTTCCTTGATGTTTTAAATGCAACTTCTTTCTTCACAACCTCAGTATAGGAATTCCTCATCTCATAAGCAGTTAGGGAACCATATAGCTCATCCATTGTAAAGTTTTTCGAATCATTTGCTTCTTCTATTGCTGAAACCTTTGTATCATACTTAGATGTAAGAGATCTAAGTACTTTCTTTACTACCACTTCATCTTTTATTTCTTCTCCAATCCCTCTAATGGTGTTTGTTATTTAATCAATCTTTTGGAGATAGTCAGCAATATTCTCTTCATCTCTCATCTTCAAACCCTCAAGTTATTCTCTCAATGTATGTAACTTAGCTTCCTTGACTTTAGCATCACCTTCAAATATTTTTTGCAACTTATCCCAAGTTTCTTTGGCAGATGAGCAATGCATAACCTTAATAAACTCATTACCAGATAACCCACTAATGATGGCATTTTTAGCTTTATCATTGTTCTCATATTCTTTCTTAGCATCTGGATCAGTAGGGGCAACATTTGGGACTGCATACCCATTCTTGACTGGCATCCACACATCAAAACCTAGAGAGGACAAACATGGTTCCATTCTTCTACTCCAAAAGGAATAGTTGACACCATCAAACATAGGAGATTTTGAGGAGGTAGATTCATTTCTTGCCATTGTGCACACTTGACAAGATCTACCCAAGCTAGAGAACGCTTTGACAAAATAGGGCACCCAGGCTCTGATACCAATTATTGGACATAATGGATCACTAAGAGGGGGGTGAATCAGTGATTCAAACACTTCTTTCCTAATTAGGGATATACCAGTATAATATAAAACAAACAAAGTGCTGACCGGTAAACCAAACAATGCAAACAAAGTGTGTGAAAGGATTTTCTCAAAAATCAATATAACACATACACAAGAATACATCACATAACACCAGATATACGAGGAAAACTTAATGTGGGAAAAACCTTAGTGAGAATAGCTATTGGAGATCTTCTGTTCCAATCCAGCCTCATAATGAAAATGATCTGATTACAATTTTAGGGCACCAACCCAAGGAGCACTAACCCCTGATTTATGAGCATCGACTCAAAGGAGCACCAACCCCTGATCAATTTATAGGCTACAACCTAAAGGAGCTACAACCCCTACACTAAGAACCTACTTAGTGAAGACAATATGAAGATTAAAATACACAAATAAATTCCCTATTGCAAATGAAGCTTTGCAACCCTTCAATACTCTGCACTACCGGTTTCAATCTTACCGGTCTGTGGAAACTCCACACACTCTGCAACAATGCCTTTCTATAGATTCTTACTTTGCTAAAATGTATCTCCCTTTGAATAGTGAATTCAAATTCACACTTGACCACACTTTGCCAGGTTCTACCTCTGTCAGTTTTGACACCTCTGTGTTCTTCACTTACTCTGTCAGTTTGTCGTTTACACTGGTTTTATTGTTCCTTCTCACGAGTACACAAACACTTTAGATTTTTATTATTTTTTCACTCAAACATACTTTGCCCACACACTTTCATTCTCTAGCATCATCACATATCAGTCTCAGGTCAACATCTTTAAACTTGAGGCTTCCTGCAAAAAAACTAATTCAAACTTAGGATGGTTAGGGTTTCCCTCCTCTGATCAAATCTATATCCAATCTGATCCAATTTTCCTTGGATCGCTCACCTTCTTTGAAGGGATAAATCATCACGCATTTTTTCATCTGTCCAAAGCATGTTTGCCAAAAGTAGCAAACCTAACCCTGTTTTACGGCCATGAAATCTATCGACACATTTATGATCCAGCTATTTCTTTCTCGAGGTCAATCTGCAATCGTATTTCATGCTTCGAACACAATCCCTCAACTATCTGATCATTCTCTTGTTAGAAAGTTTAAATAACTATAAGAAAACTAAGAGGGGGGGTGAATGAGTTGTCATAGATTACTAGAACCATTAGCAATTAAACATTTAATATCGAAACGCAAAAAATTAATACTGGAATAGTAGTTAAACCAATTAGGCATAAACAATAATCACAGAATAAATACCATCCACATGACACCAAGATTTATACGTGGAAACCTGATAAAGGGAAAAAACATGGTGGGAAGCCTACCCACAGTCAGATAATACTTCCGCAGTATGTAAATTTCAATTGAGAGGCCTACACTTGCAGGAAGGCCAACAACCTAGAGCGCACTACTCATCACAAAAGGAGTCTCACTGACTACATATAAATCCAGACTACAATCCGAAGAAGTGTTGAATTGCAAAAGATAGCATCTCCTATGCCTGAGTACAGTTCCGATTAAGCTCAACACGGGAGAACTAAATCCTCTTACATAAACCCAATTTGATCTCCAATGATCGACCAAATCCTCTGCCTGAATGATATTACATTATTCACACATTACATCCCTTTCCCATAATCATATCTCTACCATATCTTATCTACAATGAGATCTTACATCTATATATACAAACCCTCGACCATAAACAATTAGGTCAGCCACCAGATAACAAATCAGTTACATAATTACAAAACATGTCGGCCTTAGACCAACCAAATAATATCCAACACATAAGACATCCCAGAAACACATTGAGAGGTCCAATACACACATTACATTAAAGCCGGTCCATAACCTAGATCAACCGAGACCCAGTATAGGTCCACACACTACAACAATGATATCCATCTGCCAAGTCTCGAACATGATCACCATCAACATCCTGAAACTCCACCAAAAGCTGCACCAACACCACTTATGCATATCATCAAGATCTTCATAAAAAGCTCTGCCGGTGAAACCATCGCCGGAACTAGAAGCCAAGCTTCTAAGCAAACAAGATAGCATCTGATCATTAGACCATAACCAACTTACTGAATATGAGTATCATGAATAAGCCAATTTCATAACCAAACTATACCGGAGCCTACTGAATCATGCCGGATCTAAACCAACTAGAAACCAGTCAACCTACCAGGACTAGAAGGGTGTCGGTAAAGTATCCAAACAGCTAGTGTTGGCATTAATGACAAAACATCAATGAAACACATTATCAATTCCATCAAATGGCCAACATCTTTGTCATCCATTCTTCCTCAAGCCGCATCAGTCTATTATCAACCCGTGATTTGTAGTTTTATCATTTAATGACCACCTACTACACAGACAACCATGTCGATGAACATTTCACCGACCTCTACATGTTTTCCACCTCAGCTCCTTGGGGCACACATCAACATACATTCAACTCACCAACATAGGATCGGTTCAAAATAGAACATCCGACAATTCTTTCTACCAGTACAAACCCTTATTGGTATGTCGAACATACTGAACAATCACTCTTACCAACAACACATCCTCCTGACAATTCATCCTGCCTTCCGATATGTCTTCATGCCATTCTTTCTATTTTGCTCACTGGGTGTTGTTGTGATTCATATAACATTCTGCCTCTTCATCACAAACAAACAACCAACCAACCTTCATACCGGTTTATGCCTTACCGATTATCACTCAAGCATGCCAACACACTCCTGCATCTCACCTCAAATCGATGATATCATCTGTCAACTCAGAACATACTTATCTTTCACCGTTTCTTTATGCCGGTTCAATCTTCTTCATACCGGTTGATACTTAGTATATGATCATGCCAACAAGACCATGCCAATAACTCCTACTCACCGGTTGACATCAATGACAACTCAATGCCGACAATATACACACACACACATATATGTATGTATGTATGTATATATGTATATATGTATGTATATACATATATACATACATACACACACACACATATATATATGTATGTATATATGTATATCTGTATATATGTATGTATATACATATATACATACATACATACATACATACATATATATATGTATATAAATATATTTATATGTATGTATGTACATATGTATATGTATGTATACATACATATACATATGTATGCATGTATATGTATGTATATATGTGTTGAAATCCAAGAACATAGAGAGGGGGGTGAATTAGTGTTCTACCGGTATGATCAATTTTAACCTTATTAAATCATGCATACACCAACCGGTATACCGGTACATATAGAATTGAAAGAAGTAAAGCAACCAATAAGCCAATCACATAAATTAATACCATAACACACAAAATTATAAATGGAAAACCTCAAAGAGGAAAAACCATGGGGGGATTTGTGACCCACAATATCAATCCACTGGCCATATGAAGAGGTATTACAAAATATAGGGGCCTGCACTTGCAGGAAGGCTTATAGCCTAGAGCACACTGCTCAATCACAAAAGGAGCCTCACTGACTACATATAAATCCAGACTAAAATCCAAAGAAATGATTGAAATGATAAGATAGCATCTTCTATGCCAGAATATAGTTCTGGTTAAGCTCTGTCTGTTCCTGTCTGAAACCCTAAACCTTTTACTGGAATAACCCTTACATAAATATCCTCACATACATGATCTCTCTCATATGATTTGCATCTCCTTTACTGTTTCCTTCCTAATACATATTCACATCATATCATATATATGAAAATGATCTAATCCAACTGACCTATATACCTTATACAATTTATCATGCCTTATGTCAGCTTACAAATATAATTACAATATCAATATACATGTCTTCTAGATAACATAAATACATGAATATAAAAAACAATTGATGCCAGATCCAAGAGATGTTGGCCTCCAATACCGATAACCTTATCCTAAAGCATGTCGGCCTGCATTGCCAGTAACTAAAGAAATCCTTTCAACCTGTCGATGCAAGTGTTTGTGAAGTGTCTGTGAAGTGCCTACTAGTACACAAATGAACCAAAACATGAAGCCGGAATAAGATAACATGTTTCCATCAATAGAAACATAGTGAAACCAACCAATTGAGTGTCAATTGCCAACAATCTCCCCCTTTGGCATTGATGGCAACACTCATGTGAAAAATGATCATGGTTTCATTTGTCGGTTTCATCCCGAGCCTACTCCCCCTGATTTGAATATTCATCTATGATCATAATAAAAAATACTCCATATCTCCATAGTTCCATGTCTCCATATCTCCATGTCTCCCCCTAATGTATACAACTCCCTTTTTCTTTTTCACATCTATATCACTCCCCCTTTGACATCAATGCCACCAAAATTTCCAAAAAGAATACCAAAAATCCAAAACTGTACAATGAATATCCCCAAAATACCTTACCGGAGCTTAACATATTTGAAAATTTCTGGATATGCCTTCTCGAATAGCTCAAGATAAGTATCCAAACCGGATTTGAAAGTGCCAGAAATAGATACAAGTGCATTTAGTATATGAGCAAATGACTCTTTCTCACTTAACTTTGCCGGTGTGGGCTTACCAACCATATCCATACACTCCTTCTTATGTACACTGAGTGAATCCAACCGAGGACTCACCAATCCTCTAAGACTTCTAGCTCTTCTTATGATTTTATCTTTTTCTTTTTCAAGAACAAAAATTTGGGCTTCCAAAACCAAAATCTGACCATCAATGGATGAAGTCAATGAATTTAATCCATCAAAAGAATTGGCTATACTTGCAATTTTCTCTTGAAATTCCTTAATCTTCTTATCCAAATTAACTGTAAGTACATCTCTGTTACAACATACCTTGTAAATATTTGTACACTGCTTTAAAGAATTGCATATTAATTTCAACCTTTCATCAATCTTCTTCCTCTCAGACTCAATTACTTGATCAAATGTAGCTCTTTTTGCCTGCGTGAACCTCTCCAGTGCTTGCCAGTTTGTAATCTACTACAAGGATTGAAAATCCTCTGAAATGTTCTTAGTAATTATCTTAAGCTTTCTGGATGGGCTCACTTCTCTGTCAATCTTGCACTCCGGGACTAGTTTATGCAAAATAGTGATAGACTGATCAATAATCCCTTTATCCATAGATCTCTCCTTCATCAATTTGTGTGCAACCATCATCATGAGTTCAGTAGGACTCATCTCGGTTATGTTTTTCTTTTCAACCTGAGAGGTGTTGATTGACAACAATGATGGACTCAACACTGGTTCCCTGTTAGATTCCTCTTTCTTCTCCTTTGATGTTTTATCCTTTATAGTTTCCTCACTTGCACCGGTGGCTTCGCCACTTGGTACAGTCTCACTGGTTCCTCTCTAGGAACTATAACCTCATCTTGTACATCTATATTTGGAGGACTGTTGTCCTCAACATTAGTATCCTGTACATTATCAACTTTTACACTCTCTCTATTTTCTGGTATCTCAACTTTTTCTTGTATATTTGTATCTACCAGGGGCTTAATTTCCATTATCTTAATATTTTTCAAAATTGAGGGTGAAGTACCCATAATACCCTTTCCTTTTCCTTCAACCGAGGTGTCTGCAGTTTCTATTTTTGATTCTGGTGAAGTATAAAAGGCATGATTCTCTTCAAAGAATTTAACCCATGCCTTGTGGGTCTCCTTGATTATCTCATTTACCCTTCCTAACATAAGACTGGTTATTCTATGTTTTCTGTTAAAGATTTTCCTATCTGCCACCTCAAGTGTCCTATCCATTTCTTCTGGAGCAGTAGAAACACAAACATATAACAACTCTTTTATCTTAATATGCTTGTCCTCTTGCATTGCCGATAGTCTCCTAGCATCTAACATATCATATAATTCTGCCGGTATTTGGTCTTTAATTTATATCAAGGTTTTCTGGTAAATATCCAAATATAACAATACTGCTTCCTCTATCTTTCTTTGTTCATCATCCTCTAAATGTTCATAATAAAACTATACATTCTTTAACATACCATCCTTAGTAATCTCATTAACTAACTTTGCACAAGTTTTTGGTGGAATGATAGTTACATTACCAGATTCAATTTCCAGATCAGTGTCTCCCTTCTTCCTTCTTCCAGTACCGGATGGAGCTGAAGGTGTTACTTTTGGTGCTTGCTTCTGTGTCGGTAACTTGAATGTAACTTTCCTAAACAGTTACTTTTTAGCCTCTACCTTGGTTTCTTCTATTTTCTTCCTTATAACCCTTTTGAAAGCTAGGGGTGTGTCATCCTTAAATATAGAATTTACTGTAATAGACTCAATGAATACTTCTGGTTCTTTTCTCTTCCCGCCTTTCTCTGGGACAACATCAATCAATGCTTTGATTTCCTATGAAACTTTTTCTACACACTTACTTGTATTACCTTCCTGCTTCTCTCTCTTCTTCCGGTTGAACTCAATTTCAACCTCTTGTGTCTTCTGCTTTGCAGTACCACAAGGCTTCTCAGCTTCATTAATAGGTGCATCAATCAACATTTTTGCATAAGCATCTAAAATCTATGTATCCACTTCATATCCCATCTTGTCAATCCAAATCTTCTGGGGTTTGACCACTTCCATGAGTGTTTCATCTTTCTTCGCCATGAAGCATATGTCAGTTGAGTATTTCTCAACAATATACTTAGGAACCCTTTCTCTAGATTTCATAGCCTTCTGGAATGCCCTAAAATATCCCCATACTTTGTCATCCCTTTGACTGCCCAATGTAGCAATTGACTATTTCAGTTGCTTCCCTATCAGGATATCAAATGCCCATTGTCTCTTCCCAAAACTGGGAATCTCATTCATGAAAAATAGCATTAAGTTAGGTTACCATACCAGAAAGTCCATTTCTTTTCTCCTTTAATCTTTCCTAGGTTTATCAACAGTTCATCGAACATCCAACCACATAGATCCAATTTCTCATTTTCTCTCATCATCTTGTAAGTTACGAAAAATGCAGGAGCTAGAAACAAAATTTTGTTGGTTTGATTGTGTTATCTTATAACTAATGACCATGCTACTAAATTTGATGTCTATGTTTGTGATAGTGCTTATTCTCATAGATCGTCTGTCCGATGTTGCACCGGTAATCTTGTTGATATAATCATTAGAAACCTTCTTATCCGGATGTTGCCCAACCTGTGGTAAACCAGTGATTGCCCTGATGGCCTCCTTTGTAATCTTATATGGTCTATCTAACCAGATAAACTCTCCATGTACTCTGCTCAAAACATACCTAACGATTTCATCTTTGAATTCCAGAATGTCCAGAATGTCGGTAAACCCTAGATCCTCAATGTAATTGTACTTAGGCTTAATTTTTCAGAATCTCCCATTAGATCATTCATGTATATACCCTTGATATCAGACACCCCAAATCCTCAATGTAACAATGGATGTAAGCTCTTACATCTTTGACATATACAACTTCTTCTGGGACACGGGAAAAAGAGCCAACCAAATCTTCCAGGGTAGCCACATGTAGATACCGCTTGAAAATTGGTCTAGGATGGTCTTTGACCTCAACTATAGTCAAATTTGCAACAAAGATAGGTACAGATGATGATCCTGCTTCCATGATTAAAGAAAAATACCTGCGAATCACTTCCGGTGAAAAACCCTAAAAAACTTCTTCCAATCGCTGGTGAAATCGCTCAAGAAGATATCTGATCGCACTGAATCGCTCTTAATCACATTGAATTTCTCTAAATGCAAGGTGATCAAGAATGAAGTATATTCAACCTTTTATCCTCCAGGAAAAACCCTAATCTTTCATTGACATCAATGACTTCCGCTAAAAGATACCGGATCTCGAACAAATCATATATATGCTGGATAAGCATATCCAATGTTTGGAACATCTTCCAAAACCTCTTCACAGGGCATATGCAATATTTTCATGAATTTTTCCTACCCCTAAGGCATCTGCCTCAGTTACCAGATGAGCTACCTGCTGGTGTAGGAACAACCTCCTCTCCCAGATAAGTAACCTGTGCATCCCCATCTGCAGATTGATCTTTAGTCTTTCTGACCCATCTTTGGGTATGATCTTGCCGGATTTCACTAGCATTTTCTTTCCCTTTCTCATTTGATCCTCCATTACCAACCGGTGGATTTCTGGTTCTACAGAATTTAGCAATATGTCCAGCCTCATTACATGCATAACATGTAACATTGTTCTTTTGAATTGCTTTGCTAAAACTAGTATAATTTCTTGACTTGCACTGATTAGCCATACGTCCAAATTTTCCACATGCATAACATTTTACATTCATTCTGCAATCTTCTGTCTTATGACCATACTTATTGCATTTAGAACATTGACCGGGAGCAAAATTATTGTTTTGATTTTCTCTATTTCTACATTGCCTAGCCATGTGACCAAATTTATTACTGTAGACGTATAAAAATGACCATATTCCTAAATGAATATTTTATGTTCATTTCTCTATTTAATTAAATTATCCACATTCCTCTATTTAATTAAGTAAATTACTCAATTTATTTAAATTAAATTCACTATACCCATTTAATGAATAAATCATTTTATTCAATTAAATTCCCCCTATCCAATTTTAATTAAATTCAAATTTAATTAAATAGTTATCCTAAATTGAATAAATCTAATATATTTAATTGCAACCAAATTGAATGAAATTCTTTATTTCAATTAAATCCTATTATCCCTCCATCCACTTGCAAAAATCCTACATCTCCCACTTGCCTTCCTAAACCCCTTTCTAATCCCTTCTAGACTCTTCTAATCGCTTCTAATTAGCCTAACCCATCTTCTAAACTTTGTCACATCCCTAAGCAAGGGGAGGTCACTTCTCAAACCCTCAAAGTCTTTGATAACCATTAAATGCTTTCAACCTTCAACCACTTAATTCCTCAAAGTCTTTGATAACCATTAAAGGCTTCCAACCTTCAACCACTTAATCCCCCAAAGTCTCCAATAACCATTAATGGTTAACTCAAACCCTCCTACATGGTTAAAGAATTTGTTTTAACTCAACCTTCACCTAACCCAAAGGTCTCATCAGGCCTTTAATGCTTTGACCATGATTATCTCTTAATCATTTGCACAAAGGTTTATCCTTGGATTAACTCTTAATCCAGTGGGTAATCCTAATTTAAGCTTGACCCTTACCCTCTAGATAACCATGAGGTCTTCTCAGGCATTTAATGTCTCCAACCCCTTCTCTCAACCCAACCCTATGTTGACACTTGTCACCATTTCATTGGTGCCAATTGTAAACATGGATTCCCAACTTTCAAGCTTGGCCCTTGATTAAACCTTTCAATCCTGGCCATCCATTGCCCTGTTTTTGCTATAAATAGAGCTCTCATTCCTCCATTTTCAACAATCATCCTTCAAATTTGTAGTATCACACTTATGCTCAAATACATTCAATCTTTCATATCTCATTTTATGCTCATCATTTTAGCCTCTTTGAAATTAGAAACTAGTCTAAATATGCATGTTTAGAATACTTTCTTTATCATTTAGCTCAATCATAGACTAAATATATCATGTTAGGATATTACTCATACTAACCTTGTCATCTTATAATCTAGTTTATTGCATTTCTAGAACCATGCATAGTTCAGAATCCATTTCATACTAAAATCTATCAAAGCATCCCTCGTTCTTGCATTTGCCATCCCCGAACCATTTTGCTCAGTGATCTGAGAGCAAAAACATTGGTTTGAGGGACATTGTGAGATAGAGAACCATGGGACCCACCTTGGAAAGCTGAGTAATACTTTGTTACTCCATAGCTTGCACCAAGAAGTCCTATGTGTGTGTGTGGACAAGTATTTTGAAATATTTTCACATATTGAGTTTTATCAGCCCACTTTTCCCGCATACAATTTTGGCGCCCACCGTGGGGCCCGACCCCAAATATCAAATCGGTTTTTGAAACTAATCACTTTTGCAGGTCCGCGGGAAATAGGAATCAGCGCGTGGGAAACATTCCCTAGCGCATCCGGTTAACAGTCTAGCGCATCCCGCTTACTGTTTAGCGCGTGGGGTCCATACTCTAGTGCGTGAAGACTTTTCTTTAGTGCATAACCTCACTAAACTTTTCCTGTAGGTCTCAGTGCGGCCGAAAAATAGAGTAGCACATCTGCAAAATAGATTGGCACTTCGGGTCTGTTAGCTAGCGCATCGAGTTTACCATCTAGCACTTTCAGTCCATCATCCAGCGCGTAAAAACCATCTTGTAGCGCATCAAATCAGTATTTTTCCTGCAGGTCTCAACGCGGGAGAAAAACAGAGCAGCGCGTCCAATGCACAGAGTAGTGCATCCAGAAAACAGTGTAGCGCAAAGAGACATAAGTTTAGCGCATCTAGGTTTTATTGTAGCGCGTGCAGTCTTTTCTATAGCGCATCACAGACAGTGAGAAAAAAAAATAAAATAAAATTTTTGTAACCGAAATAAGATCTAGACTTGTAGAAGTCCACCAAAATCTAGATTTTCTAACTATTCAGTTGACTTTTGGCAGGACTCTAACGATTTTCTTGTAGGTGGAGCGGGCCATTTTCTTTTAATCAATTTCTTTTGCTGACCAAAACATCGAATTTACTTTGTTGACCAAAATTCTTTTTTATAGATCAGAAAATCATTGCCCTGAAAGGATAAAATAAACACCATGTTCTCGTGGAGCAACATCTCCATATAGATTTTAGCAAATCACTGAATTGAAAGGATAAAAAGAACCATCTTGATTGCTTTGTCTCGAAAGTGGAAGGAATATGCTCTCCCCTTAACTGGGTGATCAAAAAATCCAGACCACTCTTACAGCTTTCTTTACTTCAAGCAATAAAACCTTTAGCAGGCCTGCCTTCCCGAGGAGTTGGAATCAACTCTTAAAGCCGTTTATGGCCGGTGTGAAGGGAACGACCTAAGTGGGGAACGACTTTGACGCCAATAATTCCAACCCACTATAATCAAATGTGGAAAGTGATGAAAGTCCTTTTCAACGGTTGCGCGCAGTGATTAGCCTTCCCCCAGTATCCTCGAGATACGTAAAGCCTTTGTTCTAAAGGTTGGGAAGCCTCCTGAGGGAGTTTATCACTGATGGCTGAACAAGAAGCCTGATTACGAACCATAGAAATAGAAGCTTTGAACCGAGTCAGTAACCAGACATTTATAACATCATAGTGCAAGGGTGGGGAAGAATCCGCCCCCAAAATTACTCACCATATATCTCCCAAGATAACTACTCAACTATGAAGCAATTCACTTTGAGTTAATTTATGACAAAAGGCAAAAAAATGGGCGCCCTCTAGGGGGTGACACGACTGTTTGAGCTGACGGAGTATCGAGACTAGTGGGCTATGATGTTACTTCAATCGTCAACGTGATATTTCTTCAACGTGAAATAATTTTTTATACATCAATGGTCAACTCTTCAAATCCCATCGGGTATTCCTTCATCACGTCAAACGTTATATCCAAAACAAATCTAGCGAATTTGACAAAGAACCTTTGAAAACAAGAGCATACTATCAAAAGTCTGCTTTTAATCAAACCATAAACCACAGTGGAAGAATCAATCCAACATTCTTGCCCGACGAGTGTATCACTTATAACACATCTCGACCAGAACCACCCACCCCCGAACAACATATCAATGAGGCTTTTGTCCCTTTCATCACTGAGAGTTTCTACTAAAATGCCTGTTACTCGCTCTCAAAGAGACAAACAAAGTGAGGCACACGCTGAGTCTAGTATGAATCGAAGATTATCAAATCCTTTTGAGGTTCCACCCTTAGAAGAACTGGAAATTACTGAAGCACTTCTTCAGGAATGTTAGGAAAACCCCTCATTCCAAAAGCTTGTAGAAAAGCTCATGGAAAATGACAAAGAAAAATATCTGCTCATGCTTACAAGCAAAGGCGTTAAACTTCTCGAAGATTTAGACCCAAACATCTTTAAAACTGGATCTCGACAATATGCATATCAAGAACAACAAAGAGAAGAAGACACCCGTAACTTTGAACAACATATACCTGAGCAACACATTCCAGAACAATGCATACCAGAAATGCATATACCTGAGCTAGAAACACCAGAGCAAAATATACCATTTACCACACCTTTTCAGCTAAGAACCAATACAAGGGAAGAACTTTTCCCTCGATAAGACAATATACCTTTGGCAGCTCTTACTCAACAAATGCAAATGTTGCAAAGACAAATATAGGATATGCAACAAGGGACAACAGTACGGTACTCTTTAAACGAAATCTGTCCTTATCCATTTGATAGAAGATTGAACATGGTACCTTTTCCTCCAAACTCAGAAATTCCAAAATTTGATAAATATGATGGCAAAAGTGATCCTCGAGATCATGTTCGCGAATTTTGCACACTAAGCCTTGAATTTGCTTATGATGACACCTATTTGATGAGGTTATTCCCCAGAAGCTTGGGAAGGAAAACCATGGAATGGTTATCCAAAATTTTGCCACTTGTTAGATCATTTGATGAATTGGTTAACAAATTCATAACCCACTATTCCTACAACATCCAACATGCGATAACCATGCTAGATGTTTGCAACACCAAACAAAAGAACAACGAAACATTCATGGTGTTCCTTCAACGCTGGCGATGCATGGTATCACGATATCCTCGAGCTATTCCCGAAAAGGAGAAAATGGAAATCTTCATCGATAACTTGAATGGCGAAATGAGTTACAGAATAAAACTTCAATGCATACCATCTTTCGCAAAATTAATTGAAAATGGCATTCAAGTAGAAGAAGCATGTGTCAAAAAGGGAACACTCAAATTTTACAAAGAGGGAACAAACTCATCAAACTACAATAACCAGAACAACACCAATCTTGACAAATCTCGATTTTGGACTCGAAACAAAAACAAAGGCAACAATGAAATACATGATCCCAAATCTAAACAACCAGTGCTTGCATTGTCTGGAAATCCTCAAAACACGAAAAATCCTAAAAATGCTAATACAAATGCTAACACATATGCGTAAAACACTGATCAAGGACAACTCAACACAAACAACATCAATGATACTCAAAGCAAAAACATGAATCCAGGATCTAACAACAATTCACGCAACAAAACGAACAATTTCCAAAAGCGTATCTTCACACCACTGGGACAATCATTAGAATCCGCATTCAGAGAACTCTTGGCAAACAAGATTCTTTCTTTGCCTCCAATTAGCAACTATGAACCCCCAATCAAACCACCTTGGTGGAATGATTCACACTATTGTGATTTCCATCGCAACAAGGGTCATAGAACAAACGAGTGCATGAGATTGAAACACATAGTATAGGACATGATTGATCGAGGTAACTTAACGGTGGACGGTCTCAAAACAAATGGTGATCACGGAGCCTTCAAAAATCTTCTCCCAAATTACAACAAAGATGGAGCATCAACTTCGGATGATACACGCGGAGCTCATATTAATCACATCTACAACAACACCATCAACCACATATCAGCTGAAGATCATCAAGTCAATGTCATCACCATTTGAGATCGGCATGATCATGAATCTGTTAATGTAACAACCCGAACTCAGAAATATGTCTTGAAGGGACATACTGCACCTACAACTACCACACCAAAAATCCAATATGACTTGATTAGCCAACTACGCAAGACTCCCGCTCAGATATCTATCCTAGAATTATTGAAACTATCACCAAAGCACAAAGACATATTGGAGCAAGCGCTATTGGAAACAAATGTACCTCAAAATCTGGACACAGACAGATTTCAAGCCATGGTCGCCCATATGACAGGACCTCATAACCTCACCTTCTCAGAGCATGACAATACTTCCTTGAGTCATCCACATAATACTCCTCTCCATATTGAAGTCATTGTTTGCAAACACCGAGTAAAAAGAGTTGTAATAGATGGAGGAGCCGGACTTAATATATGTACTTTAAAGCTTATCCATGCATTAGGCTTCTCAGAAGAATCTATTGATCCCTGCAAGAAGATTACCATAAAAGCATATGATGATGAGGAAAGGTCCTCTAAAGGAACAATGATATTACCTATTCAAGTAGGACCAGTACAAAAGGATACTATATGTCAGGTCTTAGATATTGATCTCACCTACAATATCTTGTTAGGATGACCCTGGATACATGAAATGCAAGCAGTACCTTCCACATATCATCAGTGTGTAAAGTTTCCTTATGATGGACAAGAAATCTCCATATCAGCTGATCATAATCCATTCCAACATTGCAACGCCATGGGGGCAGCCCAAGACAGTTTGGTTCCTCATAATAGAGAAAAGCAGCGATCTTTGACATCAGATATACAAACAACAAAGCCCAACTCCTTATGGGGAGACTTTTAGCAAAAGATGCAAATCAAAGACCAGGGCATGGGAGAATACTCTTTGGAGCCTTTATGTTTGGCCAAATTGCCAACATCACCTAGATCGCATGGTTTGCCTACTACATCAACACATCTGGCCGCTCAGCCCATCACTAAATTTGATGGTACCTTCATCCAATTGGGCACTCTGGCACATGAATCAGAAGACAAGGACATTCTTAGCTAGTTATACAAAGATGAGGAAGAAGATCATAGAGCAACCGCTCTGGACATTGTTCTACCAACACACCTGTATGGAAAAGGCTACTTAATCATGAAGCAAATGGGATATGGCAGTAAAGGACCTATTGGGAAACGCAAAGAAGGAGTCACTGAACCTATAGATCTTCCTTCACAACCTAGTAGAAACAAAGCAGGATTGGGTTCTAAACTCACGTTCCTATTGAAACGGCCGCCACACACAACTATAAAACCTCAATGGAAGGTGAAGAAGAAGTACAAAGAAGAATCCTGGCAGGAAGCACTCTTTGAATCAGTAGAAACAATCTGCAAGGCACGGAAACATCAAGATCAGAAGTTGCATCAGGGAAAGCTTCTAAGTCATAAGAAAGCCTTATCTGCAGCAGTAGCTCATATTCAAACACCAATGTCTCAAGAATAAATCATGTCATCTCTAGATACCGTTATTCCTCCATGAGGAAGCACAGTCTACGAACAAATCCAGAAAGTGGAAGATGGATCTGATACAGAATCAACAAAAACCATCAAAATGGTATCCATCATCAAAGATTTGTTTTCACCATACAACATACCTGTTTGTAGCACAGATAGAATCTAGGATGAAATCTATGAGACATATTCCAATGAATATGAATGGGGTACTTGCTCCAATGCTACTACAAATATCCTGGATGATACTGATTTTATATCCCTTTCTCAAGAAGAACATAATGCAGAAGATAGACCTCTTGAATTTGGACCACAAAATATCTATGACACCAAGGAAAGCGAACAGGAACATTATGAACAAGTCTATGTGGAAGATAATACCATCGAAGACCTCGACGAAATCCTGGACTTCTTTAAAACCAAGAACAATCACGATGCAAACTTTGTCCTAACACTTACAGTAGCAGAGATTGATCCACCCAACGATTCCTTACCACTTGTCTTTCCTGACCTCATCGACTGGGATGAACCTGAAACACATGATATACCAATCTTCCCAGATGATGAATCTATTATCCATTACCTATGTACCGTAAATCCAGAAACAGGCTCTACTAGTGAACAAAATAAGGATGTCTGTCAATCAGGAAGTGCCAAGTCTCTCAGTCACAAAAATGAACCAAATAAAGGATCTGATGCTGAAAACCAGTCAATGGTAGCTCTAGATCACAAAAAAAGTAAAAATAAAGGATGCATCTGAAGGTGAAAACCTTTTTAAGGCACCTAATAATGGGAGACTTGACACTCTTCCTGAACACTTTCATGAGCAATTTCCCATATTGATTGAACCCACTCAATCAATCAACATTGGTACCATAGAAGCAGCCAGAAACATACACCTTGCAGAATCCCTGACAGAGGAAGAAAGATCGGCATTCATCATCTTCTTTAAAGGACAGCAAATTAACTTTGCTTGGTCATATGCTGATATGCCCAGCGTAGATCCACACTTAATCATGCATCACTTGTCCATTTCTATAGGAGTTAAGCCAGTCAAGCAAAAGCTATGAAAGATGAATCCACAGGTGGCACTCATGGTCAAAACTGAACTGAAGAAACTATTAGATGTCGGATTCATCCGACCCATTGACTATGCGGAATGGATTTCCAACATCGTTCCAGTATCAAAACCAGATGGTAGTATCAGAATTTGCACTGACTTCAGAGACGTCAACAAAGCTTGTCCAAAGGATGACTTTCCTCTGCCCAGTATCGACATAATTGTAGATCTTACAGCAGGCCATGCAATGCTCTCACTAATGGATGGTTTCTCAGGCTATAATCAAATCAAAATAGCCCCAGAGGATCAAGATAAAACTGCGTTCACCTGTCCTTGGGGAATGTACTGTTGGAATGCTATGCCTTTTGGCTTAAAGAATGCAGGGGCCACTTATCAAAGAGCAATGACCACAATATTCCATGACATGATGCATACATTTATGGAAGACTATGTGGATGATTTATTAGCTAAATCCTTCACTAGAGCTGAACATCTTGGCATCCTAACAAAGATTTTTGATCGATTGAAGAAATTCCAGGTCAGGCTCAACCCTAAGAAATGTGTCTTCGGGGTTACATCAGGCAAGTTACTAGGCTACATTGTCTTAGCTAAAGGTATTGAAGTAGATCCAACAAAGGTACAAGCCATTATGGACATGCCACCACCAAAGAATATCAGTCAACTTAGATCTCTACAAGGACGACTTCAATCCATCAGGTGATTCATCGCTCAGCTAGCAGATAAAAGTCTCCCATTTAACCATTTACTACACAAAAATGTACCATTCAAATGGGAGGCCAAGTGTGCAGAATCTTTTTACCAAATCAAACAGTACCTGATGAATCCACCAGTTCTGGTACCACCAGTCGCAAGAAAGCCTCTTATCTTATATATCTCAACAACAAATATATCACTGGGGGCACTATTAGCACAAGAAGATCAACAAGGGAAGGAATGTGCCATATATTACATCAGCAGGACATTGAATGGCTATGAACTCAACTATACATTCATTGAAAAGGCTTGCCTAATAGTGGTCTTCGCATCTTAGAAGTTCTGACATTATATGCTAGCACATACCATTAAGCTAGTAGCAAAAATTGATCCGCTCAAATATCTACTCAGCAAGGTAGCTCTTACAGGTCGATTGGCTAAATGGGTCATGATTCTCAGTGAATTTGACATCCAATACATAGAAAAACGAGCCATCAAGGGACAAGCAATTGCAGATCAGTTGGCTGAAGCACCACTCCCAGGCAAACACACCATGGAGATCGAATTTTTGGACAGGGACGTTCTTTCTCTTTCTACTAAACAATGGACCCTATACTTTGATGGATCCTATACATAACATGGTTCTGGTGCTGGCATTCTGTTCATCACTCCTGAAGGACACACTATACCAAGATCATATAGGCTTATGTTTCCATGCACAAATAATGTTGCTGAATATGAGGCACTGGTCATAGGCATCAAAATGGCCGTAGAATGGAAAATCACAGAGTTAAAAGTCTATGGAGACTCACAACTAGTCATCCATCAAATCAACAAGGACTATCAGACAAAGGATGACAAGTTACTACCCTACAAACGAATGGTGGATGACTTCAAATAGTATTTTGTGCACATCACCTTTGAACAAATACCATGATTGAACAACAAAGCAGCCAATGCAATGGCTACTATCGCTTCACTACTACAAATTCCAGAGCAACAGAGTTGTTACGAGTTCCTGGTAGAGCAACTGTTCTCCCCCGCCTATGACCACTTTGAATCCCAGGTTATTTATGCCTTGACTGGTTCAGATTCTCCGTTATATGGACCAATATATGACTACCTCAAGCATAATATCTTACCAATTGACCAATCCTGTAACCGGTTGCAAGAACTTGAACTATTAGATGAAAGACGCCAACATGCTTACACTCATCTCAAAGCATATCAGCAACACATGTGCAGAAGCTACAATCACAAGGTCATTCCCAGAAACTTCAAAATTGGTGACCTAGTCCTCAAAGAAAATCCAAGAAATCAGCAAGATAGAGAAAAGAAAGGGAAATTTGAACCTAACTGGTTGGGTCCCTATGTTATCATATCAGTTTATGGATTAGGTGCCTATCAGCTAACAAATTCTGAAGGAGATGTGCTCGACGAATCCACTAACAGCATCCATCTAAAGAGGTACTACACTTAAGTAGCCTAGTGCATGGAAAAAGCCAAAACAAACAAAAAAAAATCAAAAAATCTAGAAAAAGCAAAAACAAAGTACAATAAAAACAAATGGTGAAAACCTGGTAAACAGGCGCTCTTGTGAAAGAATGGCTCCTCTATCTCCATGCCATTTTATCCATACAAACACTATCGGCCATCACCCAACACTTAGCACATATCCATTTAGGACATACTTAGCGTAGTCACTATCCTGGTTTGTCTATACATATCCTCTTACCACATCCCACCATGGATTGGAAATCACTGTACATGATCATGTCAAGAGGCACACTCAGCTAGGGGCATTAACTTGTTCAAAAACTTGCAACCATTCAAGACATCAGGGCTATTTGCAAAACTCAAAAGCATGACATCCAACAAACCAAAAACTACGCTTCATCACAAAAACCAAAACAAAACAATTCACAAAAATACCAAGGATGGATGATTTTTTGAAGTACTGGATGTTGCATTATCGCATAAAAATCTTAACTAGTTTTGCATTTTGAACTTTTTGACTTATTGGATTTTCTCCCTTTTCTCACTAAAATGCTTCAAAGCTAGAGATCAAGGGGAACTTCCAATATTTTCTTAGTCTTTTGTCTGGGAGGCGATCACTTGTACTGTGTGAATACATGCCTCGAGACGTGATACGTCGAATATCACTGAAGGCTTGATTCCACTTCACGCATACAAATGATCTAATCTTGTCTGTTTACGCAATACGCACTCAGGTCGTCCTGGTTCAATTATACCTTGACGCTTGTGCTATCTTGCAAAATCAAAAATCATGTAAATTTTTCTCAGGTTATTATGGTTCAATTATACCATTATGCTTGTATAAATTTTCAACATATCCTAAACAAATCAATGCTCAATGATGATATCTACAAAGAAGGCAAACGAATGGCTATATCGGATGGCAAATACAGAATGAGGATGCTACCAAAAAACATAGTTGCATATCATTTTTACAATTAGTTGCATATCATTTTACAATTAGTTACATATCATTTTACAATTAAGTTACATATCATTTTACATTAATTGCATATCATTTAACCATAGTTGCATATCAATTCATACATCTCATTTTCAAGATACATCTCACAACATATAAAAACATACATCCTGCATCATACATTATATCATCTATTTAAAGCATTGCATCACATAAACAAAATAACCCAAATAAATGCATTCATATAAACACCCCACATGATCAACAAAAATGGTACCGTAGATATATATATCTCAAAAATGATCCAAATGTACAAAATGTGTCAAACACTGTGTCCAGTACAAAGAATACAATGCTCAAAAATACAATAGAGAATATGTCTCTCAAGTATGACTATCCCCTGATGGAGATGGTCTCGCTCCAGATGCACCCGCCCTTGGATCCCCAGGAGGGTCCTATCTCAGTGGCCCCATAACACCTCGGCTCTCAAACCGTGACCCAGTAGCTCGAGATCGACTAGATCTTGACTGTGCAAAGCTCTGTACTCACCGGTCCCTGGGTACTGCAGCCTCATAATGCCGCCGATAATACTCTACCTCCTGAGCTCTCAACGCCAGCTCTCTCAGGGTGTCTCTCATCGGACCACCCGCCGCTACTCTCTGCATACTCGACACCACCTCCTCCGCTCGTCCCCGCCACTCTATCTTGGTATCTCGCTCAGTGGTCAACTAAGAAATCTGCCGCTGATAGGTCAAAATCTGTGCTTGCAGCTGCTGTACAATAATCTGTAGGGTCCGCATCTGAGCATCCTCCATATGACCTGGGACCCGAACCCGTAGTGATACCTGTGTTGGAGGAATCTCTCCCACTCGGCCTATCCTCAGTGCTGGAGGTGGGAGTACATCCGTCCTCCTCCTCTGCGCTGGTCGCCTAGCCTCCTCTGTACCACCCACTGCAGCTAACACCTCCCCCACTCTCCCCTCTCCACTGGCTCCAATAGCCAATCCACCTCTCCCCCTATCTATCACCGCCTGTCTCACTGATCTATCCACACCTCTATCCCCTCTCCTCCCTCTATCTCCCCGCCTCACTCTGGCTCCTCTCCCTCGTCCTCCTCCTCCATCATCCTCATCATCTCCATTGTCTCCCCCGTCTCCCTCCTCCTCATCCGAATCAAAGGCTGGCCTCATCTCCTCAGGATCATATATCCTGGCCACCGCCCGCGCAGCAAACAATCAAGCAAACTCATCCGTCATGCCCGCATCCTGAATCTCAGGGGCATAATCCCATATCTTCCCTGCTAACCCCACAAACTCCTCCACCGCCACCGCAAAATCAATGGTCGACCCCCAATCAGCAACATCCTGCCGCCGACGTGCATATAGGCACGCTCCCTATGGAATACCCTATTGGTGCCCGAACTGCCTCAAAACTCGGGTAACCACAAACCTCTCAATCACGAACGGGGTCCTCCCGATCAGGTACTTGGTCATGAATACAAAGGGCATCTCCAGCCCATCCTCAGCCCACACCTCACATCCTGTGTACGGTCGCCAAGTGACCATAGCTATATCATCCAGTACTCTCCTCCAATGCTCTAGTTTGCCCAGCTTACGCTGGACAACTAGCCCCCTATATCCGTAGGCATATGCCGCACCTACAGGCCTATCTCTGTCTGCTAGTGGCCTCGCCGCTGGAATGTGCTCCCAGCACCATACCTGTAATAATGTCACGCCAGCTGACAAACTGTCGTAACCGAGGTATACTACCTCATGCAGGCCCCTATATAAATGGGCCAACATAGCCGACCCCCATGAAAACCACCAGCTCTGTGTAACCATCTCCTTCAACACCAGCCCCCATCCCACAAAAAATCTCTTTGACCTGCGATTAGGACAAAGGAATCCCCCAATAAACCCTGCTAGTACGGATGGTAGTGGTGCGCAATCCAGGTCTAGAAACTCCTGCCATGGGATCTCATAGCCACAAACTGTACCATCCTCGAAAATGCGGCACAGTGCCTCTGTCCCACCCTCCTTTGACTGCTCGTAGGGTAGTAGTGCACCTACTCCAGGAATGCGCAGGATCCTGTAACAGTCCTCTGGTGTGACTGTCATCTCTCCCGTAGCAAAATGGAAGGTGTTGGTGTCTCTATGCCACCTCTCTGCCAAAGCTGTCAGTAGCCCCCGGTTCACAGTGAACTGAGGCATATCCAGGAGAGAAGTCAATCCACATCTCTCAATAATGTCAAGGTCGGCCTGCGACAACCGTAGTATCAATGTCCACGGCCTCGGAAATCTCTCCCGTGACTGGACCACACCTAATCGCTCCTGTCAAACAAACAAAACAAATCCAATATAAGTTTCCACATCAAAACAAAGATATCAAAATCAAACTCACATCAACAACATGAAACAATTTTCTCATCTACATCAAGTTCAAAATCCTATCATTTCATATCAACTTGTAAAACAACTCAAGTTCTCAAAAACCATATCAAAACTTGTAAAACAACTCAAGTCTCCACAATCACACAAACTTGTAAAACAACTCAAGTCTCCACAATCACACAAACTTGTAAAACAACTCAAGTTTCCCACCCATATCAGCTTGTAACACAACTCAAGTTTCCAACCCATATCAGCTTGTAACACAAATCAGGCTTCACACATTGAACTTGAAACACGGTAAGCAAACAAATCATATTTTGATCAAAACACCCCATTGATATCTATACATAACTTGAAAAAATCACAAATCAAAACAAGTCATATCGACGCTCATATTAGACAAATCCATAAAAACATGACAGACAGGCACGACAAATTTACAAATCGGCTCATCTCGCAAAATTTTTTCAGATGCGCTAAAATAGACTCCCGCTGCGCTAAAACTCCCCCACGCGCTAGGCTGCTTTTCCTACGCGCTAATCTATTTACCCTATACGCTAGACTGACTCTATGCGCTAAAATTTTCCCCCCATGTTCCACCTAACCTACTCTATGCGCTAAACTCCGTCTACGCGCTAACCTACACTTCCTAGGTGCTACCCGTTTGACCCTATGCGCTAGGTTAACCCTACGCGCTAAACCCCCTTACCTATGCGAACCCCTGTGACCCCTATGCGCTAGGTCTACCCTACGTGCTAACCTGTTGACCTGACGCGCTACCCGACGGTTGCCATGCGCTATTCTACATATATGCGCCAACCTATTTCTTTTATGCACTATCCTATCTATTTTGGACGCGACCCCTAATATTCGACTTGATGCGCTCCTCTAAACTTTGTATGCGCTAATCTATGCCCTAGACGCGCTAAACCGTTAAACCCGAACTTTGAAAATCAAAAAATGACTAAAAATGACCAAATAAAAAATCAAAAGAGGGTAAAAAATGTTGACTTACTGGTGGTCCATGCGCTGCAGGTCTCCGGTACCTCCAAACGTGCTCGAAACAGTGTCTATGATAAGGAATAGGCATTTTCTCTGCAGACCAAATTCTCTTTCTCCAAAGTCAACAAAGCACAAATGAATCTAATTCAAGCCCTTTTCCCCTTTTATAGGAGGAAAATGAAATTAGGGTTAGCCAAATGGACCTGTAATATGGTCGCGGTATCCCCTATACCATAACATTTGTAACTTATCGGGAGATGAATCAATTTCCCCACATTTCACATGCACGAAATCATACACATCATACGCAACTCATCAAATTAAATCAATTTTTTTTTTTTTCAAAATATTGATTCATCTCCTAAGGGGGCATCACCATCAAATATCGAATCTGGGGCATCACACATCAAATCAAATCCGGGGCACGACTGGAAAATCAAAAGAGCGACACAAAAATTGCATTTGATCATAAATCATGATAAAGCATCATTTTCTTTGAAATAACATGTGCACACATGTCACTTCAAAGAGGGGCAAAATGTAGATGTATAAAAATGACCATATTCCTAAATGAATATTTTATGTTCATTTCTCTATTTAATTAAATCCAATTTAATTAAATTATCCACATTCCTCTATTTAATTAAGTAAATTACTCAATTTATTTAAATTAAATTCACTATACCCATTTAATGAATAAATCATTTTATTCAATTAAATTCCCCCTATCCAATTTTAATTAAATTCAAATTTAATTAAATAGTTATCCTAAATTGAATAAATCTAATTTATTTAATTGCAACCAAATTGAATGAAATTCTTTATTTCAATTAAATCCTATTATCCCTCCATCCACTTGCAAAAATCCTACATCTCCCACTTGCCTTCCTAAACCCCTTTCTAATCCCTTCTAGACTCTTCTAATCGCTTCTAATTAGCCTAACCCATCTTCTAAACTTTGTCACATCCCTAAGCAAGGGGAGGTCACTTCTCAAACCCTCAAAGTCTTTGATAACCATTAAAGGCTTTCAACCTTCAACCACTTAATTCCTCAAAGTCTTTGATAACCATTAAAGGCTTCCAACCTTCAACCACTTAATCCCCCAAAGTCTCCAATAACCATTAATGGTTAACTCAAACCCTCCTACATGGTTAAAGAATTTGTTTTAACTCAACCTTCACCTAACCCAAAGGTCTCATCAGGCCTTTAATACTTTGACCATGATTATCTCTTAATCATTTGCACAAAGGTTTATCCTTGGATTAACTCTTAATCCAGTGGGTAATCCTAATTTAAGCTTGACCCTTACCCTCTAGATAACCATGAGGTCTTCTCAGGCATTTAATGTCTCCAACCCCTTCTCTCAACCCAACCCTATGTTGACACTTGTCACCATTTCATTGGTGCCAATCGCAAACACAGATTCCCAACTTTCAAGCTTGGCCCTTGATTAAACCTTTCAATCCTGGCCATCCATTGCCCTGTTTTTGCTATAAATAGAGCTCTCATTCCTCCATTTTCAACAATCATCCTTCAAATTTGTAGTATCACACTTATTCTCAAATACATTCAAGCTTTCATATCTCATTTTATGCTCATCATTTTAGCCTCTTTGAAATCAGAAACTAGTCTAAATATGCATGTTTAGAATACTTTCTTTATCATTTAGCTCAATCATAGACTAAATATATCATGTTAAGATAGTACTCATACTAACCTTGTCATCTTATAATCTAGTTTATTGCATTTCTAGAACCATGCATAGTTCAGAATCCATTTCATACTAAAATCTATCAAAGCATCCCTCGTTCTTGCATTTGCCATCCTTGAACCATTTTGCTCAGTGATCTGAGAGCAAAAACATTGGTTTGAGGGACATTGTGAGATAGAGAACCATGGGACCCACCTTGGGAAGCTGAGTAATACTTTGTTACTCCATAGCTTGCACCAAGAAGTCCTGTGTGTGTGTGTGGACAAGTATTTTGAAATATTTTCACATATTGAGTTTTATCAGCCCACTTTTCCCGCATACAATTACAAAGAAAACATCTACCATTAAATTTATAAGCATTAAACTGGCTTACCGGTGCCCTATGGTTTTGATCTTCATTTGCAGTACTGAAACTCTGTCCTTGCTCAAATCCAAGTCCACTAGAATCTCCATTCTGCCTTTGTCCCTTCAATAACTCATCTAACTATGCTGAACTAATCTTGAATTTTTCTTTATACTCACTTGCAGTAGTTAGATCATCTCTCAGAATTATCATTTGTCCC